>NW_027397085.1:14729246-14916853 GCF_003265705.2 Callorhinus ursinus | reverse complement strand
GCTGGAGAG
Source organism: Callorhinus ursinus (assembly GCF_003265705.2). NCBI lineage: Eukaryota > Metazoa > Chordata > Mammalia > Carnivora > Otariidae > Callorhinus > Callorhinus ursinus. Next base: position 14,916,844 of record NW_027397085.1, on the reverse strand, counting down.
CGGCTGCGTCGACAACGTCCTGCAAGTCGGTGAGTCACGGGGCAGCCGCGGAGCCGTCTGTCCGTCGGTCCGTCAATCCCTCGGGGGGGCGCCCCTAAGCCCGGCGCGCGTCCGCACCCCCGCCCCGTACCCTCACCGGCCCGGACCGTCCTCCCGAGCGGAGCGCCCATTTCCTTCTCGCCCCTCCCCGCCTCCGTCTCCCCGGACGGGCCAGCGCGAGTGGGAAATGAATCAGCAGGACTCGCCCCGCGGCGGGGTTGGCGGGGTGGGTTGTCGGGTGCTCCCCGGCCCGCTCCGTACCCCGCCCTCCTCCCGGGGAGCAGGTCCCGGAGGGCTGCTCGCCCTTTTCGGGGGGTGGTTGTGGACAAAGGCGCAGGCGGACGGCCGGGCTCCGGCGGAGGGTGTGTGTGGCGGGGCCGTGCGGGGCGGGGGAGGGGGCGCGGGCCGCACAGACAATGCCGGCCGGGGCCGAGTCGGCGGCCGGGCCGCACTCTGCGCTCTCCCTGCCCTCTCCCCTTGTCTACCGCTCGCTCCTCTTTCTTTCTCCTCTCTCCCCCTCCCCGCCCCCTCTATTGGAGGGGTGGGGACTACATTTTAATGCCACTCGGCTGCCGCTCCTCTCGGGGCTCCGACGGGCTGGCGGCCGCGGCGCTCTCCGGGGTCATTGCGGCGTCTGGTCTGGCCCCGGCGAGCTCCGCCGGAGGCCCCGGGATTTAAATGTCTGTTTTTTTCCCCGCGCCCCCCCTGCCTAGGAGCAGCGCGGGAGGGAGGCGGCGGTGGGCCGGACCCCCTCTCCTCAGAGACCTCTCTTCCCCCCGAGGGCGTCCCCGAGTCGATGGGCGCGAGCCCGGGAAGGAGCGGCTGCCGCTTCTCTTTCCTGCCGGGGTCGGCGGTGCCCGAGGGCCCCTGCCGCGGGAGTTTGGTTAGCGCTGGGTGGCCGGTGGCCGTGCGCGGGGCAAGCCGCGGGGAGCAGTTACTGGCTTTGCGCTCGCAGCCGGCGGCGGCAGGAGCGCGAGGCGGAGGGGCTCCGCGGCCGCGCAGTGTCCCTCCAGGCGCGGCCGTCTGGCAGCCGGGCGCGACCCCGCACTTTGTTCTCATTTTCAGGTTTATTTGTGCCCCTTTCAGTTTTCTGTCATCCTCCGAAAAGGGGGACCCAAACAAAAGAGTCTCTTTATTTCTTTTCAGAGCTTGTAAAGTAGAAGATATTTGACAAAGGCGAGAGAAGGACTTGTGATTTAAAGCTGCACAGCCCTCCTTTCTCTGACAGACCTTGAGAGTTTTCTCAAATACCGAGTTTAAAAGCTTTCTCTGTCGTCGCTCCCTGCCCCCAGTGTTTTTTTCTGGCCAGATATCTTTTTCAGCCGTAGGATGGGGATGTTTGGGCTGGACTGAAAAGAACAGTGCATTATGAAACTCCCTTTTTCTCGTATTTTTCTCCTGATTGCAAACGGCATATTTTCTGTCCCCCCTTCCCGTATTGCTGTCTACTTTAAATAGTGTTGTGGTGGTGAGCATGGTACCTAATGAATGGGGAGACGGTTGGAAGCATCACTGTCTCAGATTTTTCATCTTTTCTTTTCGTAGTCCGTTCTTTTTATCCCTCTCTTTGGGAGTCGAGTGGGGGTCTGGATAGGGGCCCCAAAAGAGAATGAAGGTTTCTTTAATCCTCTGCTTAATTTGAATTCTAATGCAATCTGCAAACGTGATTTTCCGCATGGTCATTTATTTCCAAAGGCGGCCCCCAGTGTTGTCTTTTCTAGGTTCTGTACCTTTTCCTTATTTCTGGAGGGGGTTTAATTTTTGAGGCTCTTCATCCTTCTTCAAAAAAAAAAATTAGTTTACATTGTTTAAAGTTATACACCTCTTTCCTCAACCCCCATGCCCCCCTTGTTTCCTGCTGGGTTGAAACGGATTGAAGCACATCCATGGCTTCTCAGTATAACCAAACTAGAGTTTGGGAATTTTTATGGCTTGGCTGGCAATGTTGAGTCCCCCCCCCCCCCAAGCTTGACTCTGCTTGCAAGCAATGAGGAATGACAGGAGAGCACATAGGGAGGGTTTCTTGGCTGATTACATTTAAGCCAGGAATTCACTGTGAAAATAAAGCCAAGGGGCGATAAATAAAAGATGCAATCTTCTCTGGGAGACAGACACACAGCGTGGGCTTTGCCTGCTTTCATCAGTGAAGAGGCCTGGGTGAGATGTAAAAGAAAATAGTAACTTTTTGAATAGTCCCCAAAGGGGAAGGAGGCCACTGAATGGAGTTGGCAGTGGTCGATGTGAAGCAATGTGATGGTTCTTGCATAGTTTGAAGAGTTGACCACCCTTTTCGGAAACACATACGTGCTAAACAAGTGCTGTACAGATTGTGGAAAATATTCTTTTTTCCGCTCTGAGTTTTGCCAGTTTCCTTAACTTCCAAGTTGTATTACTTGTTGTGCCAGTCAGCTTATGAGATGGAAGGCTGTTAAATGCCTGGCAGCTGGCACTGTGAGATAGAAAACTTAGGGCCAGGATTTTTGTTCTCGATGGAGGATGGAGAGAATGGCTAGATTAACCATCTAATTTAGCTTTAATTGGTGGGTTGAATTGGTATACTAACGTAAGAGGCTTCTTTTATAATTTTGCGAGCTGAGGTAGAAGTCGTTTTAGCTTCAGAACCTGAAATGGAAAAGAACACGATACCATGATAGGGCCATAAGCAATTTTCTGGTATTGCAAAATTACAAGTTTGTTTGTACAGGAAGTATGCACTGACTTTTGTAGAGGTGACTAAATTATAGATGCAATGGATCAAATCTAGTTTTTGGACTTCATTTTATATTGACACTGTTGAAGATTATTTTAGGATTGAGGGTCAGAGAATTGGGACTTCCCAGAAATTAAACATACTTGCTATTTTCAACTCCTATTTTAAAAAGAAATTTAAAGGAAGAAAATTAAGCCTTTGGTGTAGTAGTTGTAAATGGTATTTAATTGGTGCAGAGCTGTCCATCAGTTGATTATAGGAAGTTTTAGAGAAAGTGTGGTTGGCTTATTTTTATTAAAATAATGATACATTAGAAGGGAGCCATTGCTGAGGGTGCTTGTATGTTAATATTGTTGACATCATTGAAGTAATGATTTTAGAAGTCACATAAAAAAATTTCCCCCAAATTTTGCCTGGCAAAGAGCTTTCCTAATATGATCTGGAACTCAAATCATAAAAGACAACTCTAATTAAACGACAGACATTTTTTTTTTTATAAAAGACAAATTTAATTAGATAAAAAAACTAAGAATTTCCATAGGCCTGAAAACAGGATAAGCAGCTAACTGGGGTAAATATGTGCAGCATGTTGGAGGCTAACAGAGGACTCTGAAAAATTAGTTTAAAAAATAAAAAAGGAAGATGAGTAAGTTAAAAAATGGGCAACGCCTTTCATAAAGAAATGCAAATGATTAATAAATTTGTCTTCACTCTTACATAAGGAGAAACAAGCAAAGGTGACATGGCATGTTTATCTGCCACATTGGTGAAGAAAAAAAGATGGATAGATGGTACTCAGAATTGGGTGAGGAGGTGGGAGAAGATGCTGCCTCCCCAGCTGTATGGTTCAGTCTTTTTTGTGTAATTTCTAGAAATTTCTCTTGCAGATGTATTGATATTAGTGCACAGAGATGTTCTATACAGTGAGCAGTGCTCATTGCAGTATGATTTGTAATACTGAAAAGCGGGAGTCAATGGAAATTTCCATCAGAAGGTTAGTGGTTAAGAAGTACTCAATGGAATCCTATGCCACCATGAAAAATAGTGAAGGAGAGAAATATATATAATGACAAAAAAAGGTGACCAGAATATTCATTTAAAAACAAGTCATCTATTCATACAGTAGGCTGTAATTTCTATTTAAAACAAAAAAGATAGACTTTACTTACAGATGTACAAAAATGTCCGGAAGGCTAAACAAACAACCATTGAATAGTGGCTATCTTTGGAGAAGGACAGTCAAGTGGATAGGCAAAGTTTTGGGGGTAATTTTACTTTTCATTCTACGATTATGTTACGGTCAGATTTTTCTTCAAAGTAGAAAAAGAAGCATATATTTTTGTAATAAAAATTTTTAGAAAAATTATTCTTGTGTTTTTTAATTAGTTTATATTTTTTGTTTTTGGGGTACATGTGTTCCCTTTCTGAAGATTGGTGTACATTCAGTTTTGTTTTGAAACGGGCAAGTTTCCTTATTTGTGACCAATCATTTTAAAAGAAAGAAGTGTTTAAACAAAACTGGGGTCTTGTCTTTAGTATAGGCAGGAAGGAGGTAAGTTTTAAAAGGAGTTGCTTTTTTTTTTTTGTTCTGTTTTGTTTTGCTGGTAACTTTTGGGAGAAAAGAATATTGTCTGGAATTCTGTTAACACTTTGGTAAACACATTATTATGGTCTTTTCAGATTTATAACTTAAAATCTCTTGTTTTAGGGGGTGGCAAGGTAGTAAAGGGGAATCTTTTTTAGAATTAGGTTGGATAAAATTTTTATACACTTAAGGGGCGCCTGGCTGGCTCAGATGGTTAAGCATCTGCCTTCGGCTCAGGTCATGATAGAGTCTGGGATTGAGCCCCACATCTCGTTCCTGGCTCAGCGGGGAGCCTGCTTCTGCCTCTCCCTCTGCTCCTGCTCTCTCTCTCTCTCTCTCTTTCTCTGTATCTCAAATAAATAATTTAAAATCTTAAATTATTTTTTTTAAAATTTTTTTTAATCACTTAATTTATTTAAGGCTAATTTGTTGGTATTTCTTTGAGTGTTTTGATTTTCTTTATAGACCAGAGATTGTTATGTAAAGATGTGATTCTAGATGCACTTTCAGAATTGGGTGTTTTGGTTATTGGTGATAGTAATTTCAGTGAAAGCATTTTCTAGAGTAAAGTGATAATATAGAATAGTTTAAAATCAGATCCTATACGTTTTCTGCCTTTTGATTAAGGAAGAAGTACACAGAAGAAAAAATTTTGAAACTATAGTTGCATCTGTATTTTTTATTCTGTGCCAGTTGAAGTGTTTGAAGTTGTTGATTTTTCAAAGTATCTGCACACCTCAAATGTGCTCAGCATTGTTCTGAGGAAAGTTAAAATTTCAATTTTAGGTGAGAACATCTTGGAATTTGTTGTAATACTTAGTTCTCTGATGGCTAGTATTGGTTCAGTGAGGAAAGCTAAAGTGTTCAGGTAACAGAACATTTTGTAGCTGGAAGATTTCGGTAATACTGGAAGGTGAATTGCAGATTTGAATTAAGGAAACATCTTTACTCTTGCTTCAGTCTTTAATATCTTGCCCTAGAGCCGTATTCTGAGTATATCTTTGGGTTGAAGAGGAAAAGGCCATCCCCATTATTTTATTTAAACTGTACGTTGAATTTCATCCTTTTTGCAAAGACTGATGGCTTTTCTTTTAGAAGGATCAGGATGCCTGTGGAACATGTCCTTTAATAGAAGAATTATTGCAATTAATTGAACAACTCAAGTCATTATTGTCTTAAGTATGTCTTGGCCGATTTTTAAGATGTTTATCCTGGGTCTCTTTTCTTTTCACAATGGGTAATCAATTGCCATCACTTCTAACTCTGAATGTTTCATTTGCAAAGACAGAGACCAGCATATCTTTTCTGGTCACACTCATATTAAAGGTTTAGTTAATGATGTTTGATTTTAGCTGGTAACATGTTCAGTGAACAAGATGGCAGTGGAGGAATACTGATGTCTTCTAAGAAAGCTGCCCCTTTTAAAAACTACATGATTGGATCTGTAGTAATTCCACATGCTTACATGCTCTATATTTTTGTGTTAGAAAACCAGTTTTCTTCAATAATTCAAAATGAATTTGGTACCTTTAAGAAGCTTAGTTATATATACATAAGATAAAACAAACTCTTGTGGTGGTAGAAATTTTTATAGGGGCAGTCATTAAACTTGAACTGCTGTTGACCTCCAACTTTTATATTTAAGAGGACAAATATCCTAAAAAGAAAGACGATTATAGGTAAGTATAAACATCTTAGAAACAACGCAGATTATAGGCAACTATTTTTAAAGTGATAGTAAACTACATGGAACCCACAAAATCATTTTTAGTTATCTTTTCAAATTACTGTGATATAATTTCAAGAACAGTTCTTTCTCACAATAAAGAAGCCTAATTTAATTTTCTTGGTTTATCAGTTTTTTGACATATGTAAATGTTTGGGGATTACTGTAAATTAGAAAACATAAACTGTTTCCTTCTTGAAATGGATGGAAAGTCTCTCCATCTCCTTTTGAGAAATCAGTATCACATGGTAATTTGGCGAAAAATATTACATAGGTCTTGCCACATGGAAATAGACTCTAGTTCCTCAGTCCTAGCCAGAGTCTCAAAAATAAAGTACGTTGGTTAGATTTGTTCTAAAAACCTGAGTATTTTTCAGTGCCCTGTGTTTTGGTAAGAATATGCTTTGTACATGGTTTTCAGTTCTTTAAAAATAGGATGCTTCCTTTATTTTCTCATTTGGAAAAGGTAGCTAAAGCAAGCTTTAGAGAGAATGTAGTGCAAAATCTGGTTTTCGTTTGAAATTTAAAGATTGACTTTCAGCAAATAGTAAGTGAACTCTGTTGCTAAGGATATGCTAAGTGTTTTGTATTTGTGGGATTCCTAAGTGATAATTAGTTTGGTGACCATTAATATGTATTGTATATACTTACATGTATTTATTTATATATTTGAAGTTCACAGGTGAGCACAAAAGGAGATAAACTCAGGTGTCATTTGAGTATCATGACCCAAAGCGTATCCCAGGGACCCTTGTGTACAGATGCTTTGTGCTGTTTCTTCTTAAAATATGCTAACAGATGAGAAGGTGTTTTTACAAAATGCTTTTGCATGATAGTCATTACCTACTTGTAGAGCTGAGGCCCAGACATGTTGAGTAATTTGTCCAGAGAGGGATAGTAAATTGCAAAGTTAAACCTTAAATTTTGGTTTTTCCACTATTCGGGCTACCTCTTACTTTGCTGAGATTGTTTGGTAAGTTTTACAAAACTCCAGAACTCAGGACAAGCATATTCTATTTTTTTTTTTTTTAAGATTTTTTATTTGTAAGTAATCTCCACACCCAGTGTGGGACTTGAACCCACACCCCCGACATCAAGAGTTGCACGCTCCACTGACTGAAGCAGCAAGGTGCCCCAGCACAAACATTATTATTATTATTATTTTTAAAAAGATTTTATTTTTAAGTAATCTCTGTACCCAATGTAGGGCTTGAACTCGCAACCCCGAGATCAATAGCTGTACATGGTCCACTGACTGAGCTAGCCAGGCGCCCCAGGACAGGCATATTCTTGAATGTAGAATGACTGGACTGTTGGAGAGATTATTTGGCTAACATTTTATTGAATGTTATAAAAGTATTTCTAGATAGCATTTTAGTATCTGGCCAAAATCTAACAGCTTCAGTTAAGCAATGATCTAGCATGCTAACATATGCTAGTGTGGAATATTTGTAGACATTTGGAAATTGTAGAGGTTCTAAGATGAGATTAAGGTTTTGAAAAAGTTAGTTACGAGCGTTAACTGTATGAAATTGTATTACAGCCATGTGAACACACCTGAATGTACTCCTACACCTGTACATTTATGGAGTAAAGAATTTACTGAAAGTTTAAAATGCTTATGCGGAACAACAGAAGTTAATACCCAGTAAGAAATTTGGTTGCTCTGAATTGAGTATATTTATGAAAACTTAACCACTAGTGTCTACTTTTGACCTGTGTTTGTAAGTTTTTCAATGTTTTTGTCAGTGTCCCCTACCCTTATGCCAGTAGATGGTATTACATAGCTGCTAGATGTATAGGTCTTTCATGTAATTGATGTGGTCTCAAAACTTCGGTAATCTCCCCAACTCTGAAAGACCTCTTGTATGATTGGGGGCTTTTCTTCACTGAGCTGAGCATGATTTACAGTGAGCCTCTTTAATACTACTGCAGCAATATCTACTAATAGTAATAGTAATAATAGTAAACACTTTCATAACCTTAACTTTGTGTCAGGTACTGCTCCAAGCACTTTGTATTTCTTTCTTTTTTTTTTTCAAAGATTTTATTTATTTATTTGAGAGAGAGAGGATGAGAGACAGAGAGCATGAGAGGGAGGAGGGTCAGAGGGAGAAGCAGACTCCCCGCTGAGCAGGAAGCCCAATGTGGGACTCGATCCCGGGACTCCAGGATCATGACCTGAGCCGAAGGCAGTTGCTTAACCAACTGAGCCACCCAGGAGCCTGCACTTTGTATTTCTTAACAGTCCTATGAGGTAGGTACTTTTATAAATCTTCATTTTACAGAAGAGGAAAACAAAGCATAGAAAAAAATGAAAGTGACTTTTGCCTAGTGACACAGGCAGGGGCTGCTACATTAACGAGCCAGCCCCAGCCTGGTACTCTTAGCCTCTAAGTAATACTGCCCATGATGTGTCATCGTTAACTACTCCAGAAGGTTCATCTTTAGATTTATAGTCTTTCTACTTTCTAGGGTGATTTTCGTAGTGTCCAGAATTTTAAATTGTGATCACAGCTATGATTTTTAATATGTATTTTAAAGTTTGACTTGAAACACTGCATTTCAAAAATTCCTTTTATGAATGAATTTCAGCTTTGGAAGGTGGTTGTGGGGGTGATTTTGGTCATCTTCCATTGGGCATTTTTAACTTTTGAAAGAGGAATAACTTGTAGGTTAGATCTAAATGTGATACATATGAAGCAAAGGTAATCTCTCAAGGTATATTTAAGAAACCATATCTCGTTTAAGTCCCTTTTTAAGTGTTATGTTTAAGTGTTATGTTTAAGGCCCTTTTTAAGTGTTATGATTAAAAATCATACTATTTCTTGTTGCTGGTAAAAAGATTTAATATTCCTTGAAAGAGAGAGTTTATTGTAAAGATGTTAATTTGAAGGATGCAGTAGGACCTGTCAGTATGTTTAAACTCTTACTAACCGAATGAGCTGATCAGATAAATTGGAAGCTCATTTAGTGAATTAATGTGCTTAAAATTCAGGTGACTCACTGCCTGGTCCTGCCTTATTTAACAGTCTCTCTGTTTACTTAATACATTTTTCATTGTTAATTGGTGTCAGATCTCTAATGATGGAAGATATTACACAGAAAATATGCATAGACATATATAGTGTGTAGAGTGAGTCCACAGAAGCAAAATTTAAGTTCTCTTAACTTAATTAGATCAGTACAATTTCGAATGCTATATGTGCCACATTGTACCTGTTAAAATATTTGCTGACAGTGACCAGCATTTTTATGAATGAAGTATAGATATTTTATAATTTCAGAGCCTGGATCCTCTTCTAGTGTTGTGTTGATCTTTCTTGGTGAAGGCCTGCAGAAGGTGAAGGCAGCACTGTTATTTGATTATGCTCAACCTTTGCTTCTGCTACTTCTTTCTCTTAACTCATTTCTTCAGAGAAGATGGTCATGGCTTTTATAAATATTTGTCATAAAATACACCCCTAAAACTCAAATACCAGAAATTTGTAATCTGATTGGTATATGTGGTGAGTGAGGACCTTTTTTTTAATACGTTTGCCCTATTTCTTTAGGACTTTGTTTTTTTTAGCACTCTTTAAGCTTCGTTAGCACTTAGGATTTTGTACTCTTGGCACCATCTTTTAGGCCTCCCCTTCCCTGCCAATCCCCTGTGTCATTTTTTTTCTTCTACTTCCTTTAGACCATGGTAAAGCTGAGGACTGCACTGACCAATGACGATGGTCGAATCGAGTGAGACTTGAGGATAGGAGGTGGAGGAGCCTCTGAACCCAACTTCTTCAGTGTCCCACTGTCTTCTTTCTTTCTCTCCTTGCCTCACTGCGCTTCTTCGTTTTCTTCCTTTTTCGAGTGCCTGGGAATGGAGTGGAGGGAGTAAGCGGTAGGAGGGGGAGGGAGGGGGAGGGAGGGGGAGGGAAGGGTAGGGAAAAAAGGAAGAAATCCTGAAGAGGTAGGAAGTACCAGCCAAGAGCTTATTCTGTTCCCTTCTCTGCCTGCGGTTGTCTCCTCCTCTCCATCCTCCCTTGATTTAGGGAACTAAAGCTGAGGTCACAAGGACCTGTGTGTTCCAGCTGCTGCTTGGCTGCTATTTTTAGCCTGGCCCTGCATCAGGCTGGCACCAGGCCATGATGGCACAGGGCCAGCACGTTGTGGGACTGCTGGCAAATGTCAAAAACCTAACTTTTCAGTTGTCTGACTAAACTAATTTTCAGACTTCGGACATATTCTCCACTATGATCCTCTACTTACCTCTTCCTTTTTGAAATGGGGTGTACATGTTTATTTTTAGAAAGGATTGGTTTTTGATAGTGGTCATCATACTACTCTAGCTATGTTAGATGGGAGAAAGATTTATGAATTGCCTTATCAGGTCACACTTATATCCTGCTCAGTAATTTTGGTTTTGTGGTGGCACCAAGAAGTGTGAAATTTGCCAGACTTATTTAATATACCTTGGGCATCTTTTAAAATTGCCATTGCTGTTGAAGTTGTAGAGTCTGAATTGGTTTATGTAATTATAGGTGTTGTCAGACATTTTTAAAAAACACTTGTACTGTTTTTTCTACAGTTGTCGGTGTTCCCTTTGCTAACACAGTTGTGTGTGGTTAGGTTTGGTTAATGCTGTAGGAATATGTCCCCCCCGCCCCATCCAAAAGCTTACTATTTATTCTTGTAAGGAGCAGCTAGGTATATCAATATCTGGATCTAGATTCTTTTTTTTTTTTTAATTTAGTTCTTTGGTTTTTTTTAAGATTTTATTTATTTATTTGACAGAGAGAGACACAGCAAGAGAGGGAACACAAGCAGGGGGAGCGGGAGAGGGAGAAGCAGGCTTCCCTCCGAGCAGAGAGCCCGATGCGGGGCTCGATCCCAGAACCCTGGGACCATGACCTGAGCCGAAGGCAGATGCCTAACGACTGAGCCACCCAGGCGCCCCTGGATCTAGATTCTGTATACTCAGCCAGTAGTATGTGGATTTTATTTGCAAATTGAGTTTTAAACTTTCGGCTGCACATATGAATTTCAGAACTTACTTGATTTCTAGATGCGCTCAAAATAAAAAGTACGTTGTATTTGCTCTTGAATATTTTTTGAAAAAAGTAAAAGGAATGTTGGAGTGTGAATCTGTATCTTTGGAAGGGACTTCGGTAAGAACACGGTGTATATTCTTTCCACAGTGGTACATAGAAAAGCTGAGGTTATGTTGGGGATGATTTTCAGTGGACCATGGACTACGCTGAATATGAATAGAACCAAGGATTATGGTTATTCACTTATTCAATGAGTAGTGGTGTAATATACTTAGATCTGTTGAATGGCAGGATAACATTTAGTGAGTGCGTTGATCTGATGTCCTTCTTAAGGTAGCACAAAATAATTGGCCAAAATAACTAGAAATAGAATCAAATTGGTTTTTTTTTCTTCACTTTGTCTTGAAGGTAGTTATTGGATGAATTCTGCTGAATTCACTTGTGGAATAAGAAAGTTTAGTTGAGGGATTTAGTGAAAGGTGAATTTCTGATCTAATAGCTTAAAGAAGACATGTTTTAGAGTTTATTTACATTTTTACATCTTAAAACAAGTGCTTACATTGTGGATAAGAGCAAATTGGGCAGCTTGCTGTTGCTGAGCTGAGAATATTTTCTTTTCTTTCTTTTTTTTTTTAAAGATCTCAATACTTTTTTTTTTTTTTTAAAGGTTTTATTTATTTGACACAGAGAGACACAGCGAGAGAGGGAACACAAGCAGGGGGAGTGGGAGAGGGAGAAACAGGCTTCCCGCAGAGCAGGGGGCCCGATGCGGGACTCCATCCCAGGACCCTGGGATCATGACCTGAGCCGAAGGTAGACGCTTAACGACTGAGCCACCCAGGCGCCCCGAATATTTTATTTTCTTAATTTAGGGTGAAAATAAAAATTTCACTAGGAAATATAATCAAAATGTCTTGGGTATAGATTATCAAGTACATTGAGCTCTTACACAATGTAGTAATTGTGCCATTTGGTGTCTTTCTGCAGTTAGTGGTTATAGTAGTTATTCCAAAGGTGTCTTGGAAAAAGATCCATTGATCTGTCTATATCTATATATGTTTTTTCTAGATGGGTGTTCATCTATATAGATAGATTATCTACCTATATAATTTAGCATGATTCATAGAACACTGTAATCTACTGGATGATGGTAAGTTATGTTAAGTTATGTTATGGATCCTTAATGTAATTTAGATTTTATTTAGGTGAGTCATGTAAATGATGTCCTTATCAGGTCAGCTTGATTAAAACCAAAGCCCAGAAGGTAGCTTGACTAGTGCTGTTTAGAGTCCTCGTAAGCAAAGTGCTCAAATGACGTTCCTTATTGGAACTTGCGTGAACAGTTTCCTTGCAGTTTTCATGGATTTCTCTTAGCAACTTATTAAAAAAGCATTTTGTCTAAGCTGTTTCATAAATAGCAGGAAATTCTAAAGTACTGGATAGTATTGCATTTTTGCTTTTAATAAGGACGATTGCAGTGGGAAAAAAAGTTTTCAAAAAACTACTCCTTTTAACAGTTTATGGCAAAATACTTTTAAAATGGACAGATTTTTAAAAAAAGTTTTGTTGTAATGGTAATTTGTTTCCTTTATGATTTTTCGTGCTCATTCTTAATAACTGACTTTCATAGTTTATAAGTTCCGATGTGTTAGAAAAAATTGGTGATACAAGAGCCAGTGATTATGAGTTTATTCAAAATTCACTGTATGTATTAAATCTGAATTTGTCTTAGTAGTTCATAGTGTTTTGTTTTTTGATTTTGGTAAGTCCTGAGACTTCTGAGTTCTTGTGCTCTTCTATGAAATTTGTGTTTTGACATATAAGGATATAGTTTGAATTTTTTTAAACTCTTTGTGTGTGTGTGTGTTGGGGTCTTAGGAAGGAATGGTGATTGTGGTGGGTTAAACTCAGAAAAGCACAAAAAATTCAAGTAACCATGTTCAAATATACAATGTTTATTTCAAGAATTTATATTTCTTTGGGTTGAATATTTAATGTTATATAAAAACTTATTTTTTACTTAACCTTTTCCCTCCCCCAGTTCTTCCTCTTAAAAACAGTAACAATTCAGAAGGTAATTTGTGAAAGTTCAGTGTATAATGGCAGTCTGCATTATGATATTTTTAGGGATGTATTGGCTATTGCATCTTTGAAAGGCTAGTTTTAAAAATTTACTTCCTTGAGTTCTTTCTCTCTCTGATCCTTTGCAGTTGTGGATCAACTAATTTTCTCTTTTTTGGTTTGCTTTTTTAATCATTTAGAATTGAGGTTTGATCCTCTTTCAAGAAGTCTTATTTAATAAATCTAGAAAATTCTATTATGTCTTGACTCTTTTAAGAAGCCTTACTTAAGAAATCTAGAACTGTCATACTGTTTTTAAAAAAAGATATAGTAAACTGGGTATGTTTAGATAATATGGTTTTCTTCTAGTGAAAGTAGGTTGACCTTCTGAAATTCTACAAGGGGTTGTTGTGGAGACTGACACTGGCCTATTTGATTCATGACCTTTTCCAAACTTGAGAACACAATTGTGGAACTCATCCTTAATGTAAATATTGGAGGAAAAGAGAGATGATTTCTTATGAGAAATCAGAAAATCACATCCTTTGTAAGATTGCAGATTTCTAAGCCTCTTTAATAGAGAGAGCAACAGTTGGCTATCAGATGACTCAAAATATGAAGTGCTAACAAACATGTAAAAATATTCTGCCATACACAGTTCGGAGTCATTTTGAGTTACCCATTGTTTATTTTTAGTCTTGTTCTTCAGGATAAAAATCTGAGAATATTTAAATACAAAGTCCCTTTTTGGTGTGAAAGATGTATCTGCTATATTGAAAAAAGAGTACTAGCAAATTTTAAATTCAGGAGAGCCAACTATTAATAGTACCCATGCAGTGTATACATAGTAGATGTCAAAATGTTACTTGAATGAGTAAGCTTAGATTACATGCCAGTCTTTGTGGGTGCCTGTATGAAATTCTCTTGTTGATAAAAAAAAAAAAAGCTCCAAATTATAATTTCTATTTGATTTTCTGAATCTGAGTTGCTATCTATAATTTAATCTATTGAGAGGTATTTTGAATAGGAATATGACCAGAAGATAGGTAGATTAGTTTTTAGGACTTGGTTTATTATCATCAGTTTATTTCTGCAGAAACAAGTAACCTTATAGATGTAAAGTTTCTTTTTCTTGTTTGTGGGGACTAAAAAAGCTTGCTATAACTTGTTAACAGCATTGACCAAAAATCTGTTATAAAAAGTTTTTTTTATTTGATGATTCCAAGCCTAAACAGAAAATAAATTGGGCATTCCTGTGTAGAACAGTACTTTTGAGTTATCCAAGAAAATAATTTCAATTATAAATGCCTTTGAGGGATTAAGAGATTGCTTTTTCTGTTTATTTGCTACTTCACTTTTTAAAGAAACTGACAAAAATAAATTTAATTAGTTTTTTTTAACCTTTTTTCCAGATGACTCGCAAAGCACATATAACTTCAAAACATCCCGCAAGATCTGACATCTTATGAAAAGACATTGGCTAATTAATAGGAATGGCTTATTAAACTGGTCTACAAAATGCTGATGATTTTCTCTTGAGATAGAATTTGCTTCAGACTCAGTTTTGCCTAAAATGGGATATAACCAAACAGTGTTTTGAACAATAATTTGAACTAATGCTTGGTTCATGAGAGAGGGATGGGTTATCCAGATGTTGGGTGACCATGTGTTCCCATTTGTCTAGTCAGTCTTAGTTTATGCCTCATTTCCTGACATAATTATCAACAGTCCCCTCTTTCACTCTTGTAAGTGTTCCAGTTCAGATTATGAAGTCTGTAGTTACTATAGTCGTATGTATATCTTGTTTTTCACAAAGGGGGGCAATTAATAAATCATTTTAAAATTATACCATACGTGTTTGCACATACACGCTCCAGTGTGTGCGTAGGAAGAGAGGGGAGAAAGGAAGATTGTTTGAGAAGGAGTTGTTTGGGACTGAAAGGAAACTTTTGTCTGATCTCTGTCTTCATCAGCTACTCCACTCAATCTCTTTCAGATAGAAAATATATGATTTCAAAAAAAAAAGAAAAGAAAATATATGATTTCTGTCTGGGTTCTTATTCACATCAAAAGGAAACAGTTAATTAAGAGATTTTCAAACTCTGTGGGTTTGATGGGTCTCTCCCCTCGGACACCTGCTCTGGGCCCTCCCCCACCCACCACGCTTTTTTGGGGGGGGACAATTTAAAGATATGTAAATTTTCCTGTTCTTATTTGATGTCTTAGCATTTTAGCATGTTTCTATTAACGATACAATTCTCTTTGCACATTTTCTTACCTTAGATTGATGTTCACAGGTACTGCTCATTTTATGTACTGGCAGTTGGCCACTTCTATGAGTGTATCATTTGTTAATCACATGACCGTGAGCTTGGAGAGCATGTCTGACCCATCAGGAGACTAGAGTCCTTGTTGCTGGCTCTTGTCTTACTACTTGTGTACCCTTAGGCAGATCACTTACTGGCTCTGGGCTTCCTTGAGTCCTTATAAAATGTGAATAATTATACCTCTGTCACCTCTATCATGAGGCTGTTAAGAGACCCACATGGGAATGAATACATGCAAGTACTTGAATGCTAAATAATTACACAGGAGGAAAATACACTGTTATGCAGTGTTCCCCTTTTACCTAATTTTCTCCATTATTTACCTAATTTCTCCAATTTACCTAATTTTCTCCATTATTTTCTTCTAGTTTTTTGTATTTCCCCAAAACCCTGCAATCATCATGTATTGATTTTGTAATCAGATAAGGGAAATACTGTTTCAAAAAATTGTTTCATTACCATTAAAACATTAAGTTTCACCATCTACAGATTAGTCTCTATTAATATTTTATTATGATAGTAAATGTTGCCTGATCTAGTGCAACTAAACATTATATATATATTATTGAACACAGTATGCCATGGCCTTGATATCTTCATGCCTCCCTTGTTTTTGACCCTAATGATTGACGAGTTTTGTCTTTACTTGGAACTCTAAAATTATTCTTCTGAAAGTGGAAAGAGGCATGTATAAATTATCAATTCAGTGATAGTCATGAATAGAATGGACAGTTTATGGATTAGCCTGGTGACTTGGGGTTTAGTTTCTAGGCTTCCGTGAATATTTACTTACCATGGGCAAGCAGAGAATGGAAGAAGTTACAAAGCACTCAGTTTCAGATACACTTCTGAATTTCTCAGGTGATATGTCTATATGCTGAGATCTACTGTCCCTTCTTTTGGCAACTTGAATCAGTAAAAAGAGTTGATTAACCTTTTTCTTCTTATTTAAACGTTTACAAATAAAGTGTCGAGAAAAATAGTTTCAAGTGAAAATTTAAGAGCTTACTATCATCTGACATTTTGGGTGGCTTTTTCCCCCCTCAGTTCTATTTTTTGGTGTCTCATAAGTCTTGCCCTTGAAAACTGTGCTGATGTGACCTATCTACCCCACTCTCTTTTCTAGCTCTCCAGCGAAAGGCCTGTTAATGGCCTTTCTGCACTTCTGATATGTACCACAGAGGTTTTTTATTTCATAGAATATGCTTTTTTTCTGTGTGTGTGTATACATGCGTGAGAGTGGACTTCATGTATTTTTAAGAGTGTTATTAAATCAGCCTGTAAACTTTGGACAGGCATGCATCAGCTCTTAAAATCTGTATTGCAGCCAGAATGATGTTGCCTGTAGGCTTCTTGTGCAGAACCTTCAGTGGCCTCCCTTTGCTCAGAGGACTTAAAGTTGTTCATGGGTGTGCAAGGCCTAGCATGTCTGGCCTGGATCCTCATCTGCCTCTTGCACATCTTTCTCCCTTGCTCTTCAGTTGCCTCCAGGCTGCCCTGCTTAGCCGCCTCATGCCGATGTTCTTTTTTTCTAGTTGGAATCCTCTTTCTGCCTGGGTAATGAGTTGATGTTAAGTCATCGTGGCTCAGAGAAATCTGGCAAAGACGTCTCTCCTTTGTAACGGTATGCTTGGTCTTCCCCATTAGTATGTATGTTTGTGTTTATACGGATGGGTAATGTGTTTTTGTAGCCATAGCTCTTAGTACAGCCCTTTGCACATAGTTGACTCCCAAAAGTTTGTTGAATAAATGAATGAAGGAAGTGATGTTTTACTGGGAAAATATTTTCCTAACTCTCCAGGAAGAGGCACTGCTTTAACTCTGGTTCCATCTTACCTTCTATTCCCATACCTATTCCACAAAGGATGTGTCAGTTTGAAAAACAGCCCAGTGGTATGTTTGGTGGTCACTTTGGGCCACTCCCACATTCCCCAGGTGTACATTTTCATGCGTCTCTGCTGTTAGAGGGACTTTCTTAGGAGAGTTTGAGAAGCTCCTGTATCAGGGTCACTTGTATTGGTATGTGGATTTATATGACATGGACTGAGAAATTCAACTTGTCATGTATTACTGGGGAAAAACCAAACAGCCAAAGGTTTTGAGTGGATGATAGGGCATGCGGTTAGAGCAGGAGACTCTCTTGCCCCATGTGTGGGTCTGTTCTTGTTTCCTCTTTTTCTCATTTTTCTTGAATGGGCAGCTGTATTGCATCTTGGTGAGCAGGGACAGAGCTCATGTGCAGGGTCACTGTGGGGCACATAGCAGGTCTGCATGCAGCGTTTTTTCCTGTTTGTTACTCTGTGTATTCTTGCCTGTGCTTGAGCCTTTGTTTTTCAGTCTTTTTTTTTTTTTTGGTCATGGTAACCTTTGATTCTTCATGTTAGTTAACTTAAAAGTAGCAGGCTAGAATGATGCATGTACAAAACACCAATCAAGTATCTACCACAAAAAGTTATTTCTATCCCATTAAATTGGTCTTGGACAAACTTGAATTCTTTCCAGTATCTTGTTTGGTGGTGGTGGGAGTCAACTCTAATTTGAAACTTGTATTTATTTACTATTCTCTGTAGTCGCAGCTTAAAAACATCTAGCAGTTTTTGAGTACCTGTTTCAGCGCTTTACAAGCATGATCTCCAGCCTTCATAACAACTTTGAGAAGATGTTCTCTTCATTCTGTTGCTGAGGAAACTGAGGCATAAGATGCTAAGTCATATGTCCAGGAGCGCTCAGCCAGTCTGTGCCAGACCTGGACACCCAGGCCTCCTACTTCTCAAGTGGGGTCTTTTCACTGTACCACCTTCTTTTCTGGTGTTGCTGAAGGCAGCTTGTCTTTCTGTCCATACATGAAAGAAGCCATACAGAGACCTTGATATGTGACCCCATTCAGAAATCAGTTGCCTGATCTTTGAATGGTGGTCCATGATATCTGGGATGTGCTGCATTTTATTTTTTAGGTTTTGATAGTAGTAATGGATAGAAGACCCATAGTATCTTCTTGCTTCTTGGAGCTTATGCTAAGTTGAATATGACTTTTTTCTTTGCTGAGCTTTTTATTTTTATTGTATTATTTATTTATTTATTTGACAGAGAGAGAGACACAGCGAGAGAGGGAACACAAACAGGGAGAGTGGGAGAGGGAGAAGCAGGCTTCTCGCTGAGCAGGGAGCCCGATGCAGGGCTGGATCCCAGGACCCGGGGATCATGACCTGAGCCAAAGGCAGATACTTAACGACTGAGCCACCCAGGCGCCCCTTTGCTGAGCTTTTTAAAGAAGAGTTTCATTCACAGCATTTGATGACATTAATAGTTTGGCTTGAAACAATTACCATTTTCTCTTTTATTGGTTCCTTGATTTTAGTGGGAGACTTAAGGGCAATGTATGTAGGAAATACTTCAAAGAGAAGATCAGTATAATTGAAGCTGTTTGAAGCTTCTGAGGTACACACACACTGTTCCTGGAAGGCAGCTCCGGGTGCTGGTGGGTTGTGTTAGCAGCCCTACTGATGGAGAGATTGAGTAGGTTGCTGAAGTGCTGTGGACACATTTGTCTAACTCTTAGAGCAAGCCTTAACATTTCCTTTCCCTCCTTTGTTTTGGGGAAACTCCTCCCCAGAGAAGGAAAGATTGGATGTATCTTTCTGGGCAACACCAGGGTCTTTTCCTTTTCCTTATTCCCTTCTGTGTGTAACCATGAGACTCTATAAAGGGACATTTGTAGAGGCTGTTGAATCCACTAGTCTGAAATGTTGAAACTGACCTTTCTGTCTGTTTTCCTTCCTTCCTTCCTTCCTTCCTTCCCTTTTTCCTTCCTTCCTTCCTTCCTTCCTCTCTCTCTCCTTCTCCCTCTCTCCCTCTCTCCCCCTCCCTCCCTCTCTCTCTCTCTCTCTCTCTCTCTCTCTTCCTTCCTTCCTACCTACCTACCTACCTACCTACCTAGCTTTATTTTCAATTGGGAGGAGGCAATGTAAAGGTGCAACCTGACTGACTGGCTAATGTAAGATAGTAGATAGTCAGGACACTGTCCTTCCTCATAAAACCTGGATTGTTTGATTTGCCTTCTTGTGACCTCATTCCTGTTGCTACCATACCTTCTCCTTAAGTTAGTGAACTCTGCATATGGGTTCAACTTTCCTTCCATAGCTGGGTCTGTCTGTAGTAACTGCAGATTACTTTGTAGACTTGTCTCAAGTTAAAGGCTTAGTATGTCTATATAACTTGTCATAATTCTAGCACTTTAACTTTTTAAGGTATATGTTTTGATTATCTGATTTACAAAAGTGCCATATAAAAATCCACCTATGCTGTATAATTGCTGAAATACTGAGTAAGCTCTGCTTTTTATGACCAAGTTATGGGATGAGTAATTACTCTCCAAAGTGAATGGTTCAAAATGAAATAACTCTATGCCTAAGGTGTGGTGTGACACCAGATGTATTTAAGCCCCAAAGGTATGTAATTATCTCACTACTGTTGTACATACACATGAGTACATTTATGCTTACGGCAAGAGTTTTATGTGCAAAAGAAAACTCACTTCTGAAAAGTGAAGGAACAGTCCATTATTTTTGAGAGGCTCAGAGGTGGTTTGGTGTTGGAGGCACTGTTTTGTTTCAGTCCTTCCCCAAAAAGTCTTACCTCACCGGACTATAGAGAAAATCAGTCTCAAACTCTGGATTTCAAATATTAAGGATACTGTAGAGATTTTCTCAAAACACCCTGTTTATAATTTATAGTCTGCTGCTGTGTACTCAGTGACTTGTTATATACTGCATTGTTGGACTCTATTTTGATCATCAGGTGTATTAATTAAAGGCAATAAATGTTGTACTCTGGCTTCCTGTTCAAAATAAAAACTCTTATGGTCTACTTAAATTTTTCATTTTGTATACAGGTTATCTGTCTGGTCTCTTTCTGTAGATCATGAATAATTAAAGGTAGTACCGTAAGCTCATTTTTCTTTTCTAGTTTTAATTTAGTGTTGAAATAATATTTTAATCACATTAAAAATATGCCTGATGTATTTTATGACAATTCTGCTAGTCCCATTGAGTTAACTATGCTGCTACTGAATAGTGTAATGTGATCAGGTTACATCATTGTCATATCCCACCCCCACCCCCCCCACCCCACAAAGGACCAGATACTTCAGTTTGGGGATTCAGTTGGTAGTTATGACTTAGCTCTCTGTTCACAAGCCTAGGAGATGAAAATTTCCTTAGCGTGGGGACCGGTGCAGGCCCATAGTGGCTGCTTGGTCTTCCCTTGGGCTAGAGAAAGGCAAGTTGAGATACCGCTGGCTTTGGGACTCCAAGTAAAATAGCAGCTGATGGTAGCTTGCCTGTTCACAAGGTGATTCTCTTGGGAAGCTTTTTTTTTTTTTTTAAATACAATATTAAAAAATATTTTTATTTGGCAGGGGCCAAATGTTTGCTTAGTTTTGAAACTAAGTGAGAACAATACAAACATTTAAAGCTTTAAATTCTTAAAAATGTAATTTATGAAAACAGAACAGTAGGACATGACTGCTATGCTAACATCAGTATATTAGAACACAACCACTGTATCAAATATCAATGTACTCAGTGAAGAGATGTGAATTTCAGTTTGTTTATATTTGTGTGCTGTCTGCTGTGGTAGCCCCTAGCTAGGTGTGACTACATGTGAAATGAATCAAGGTGTGCTGGAAGTGTAATGCATGGACCAGAGATAAGACTTAGTGCAATAAAAAGCATGTAAAATATATCATTAGTAATTTGTTAAGATGATGTTATTATGGGTCTTTTGAATTAAATGAAATATATTAATTAAATTTAATTTCATCTTTATTTTTACCTTTTTAAATGTGGCTACTAGAAAATCTAAAATTATATGTGTGGCTCACATTTTTCTCTGAGTCCTGGTTTCTAGACCCTGTGGTCTCATAAGTTCTTTTTGTTTAGGTATACTTTTCAGCTGTGATTTGGTTACATACTTAATTTTAACTTTTTGCCAACAGAAATCGAAATATCTTGTAGTGATTCTTAAACCATCGTTCCAAGACAGTATTCTTGAATTGCCCTTCACAGATTTAGGACTGTTCTTCTATCTTAAATTTCTAAGGTGGAAGAACCCTTTGCGAACTGATTATTGGCCAGGTTTGAAACTTCATTGGCCAACTTATTTCCAATAGTCTAAAAGTCTAAATCCATTTATCTTCTTAGAAGAGCCTAGTGGATTGGTTATGATATTTAAAATTGAGATTTTATTTCCAGGTAAGGTATACATTGAGAGCTAAAGTTAATATTTACTTTCAAAAATCGTTCCTTAGAAACCTATTGGCCTTTGTAATAATGTAAGGAAACTGTCTTAAAGGTTTTTTTTTTTTTTCATATGAAGACAGAAGGGTGGTGTTTCCTAGAGTTTCACAGTGTTTTTTTTTTATTTTATTGTCCAACGAAAAAAAAGGAGGGGGAACAGACTAACATATGATGGCCTGTTCTTTGTTTCGTAGTAGTTTTCATAGTGTGGTCCCTGATTTAGTAGCATTAGCATCTCTTGGAAATTTCTTGGAAATGCCCATTCTTCTGTTCCAGTCCAGATATTCTGACTGGGAAACTCTGAAGGTGGGGCCCAGAGCCTGGTTTTAATAAGCCTTCCAGGTGATTTTTCTTTTATTTAAAAAAAATATTTTATTTATTTATTTCAGAGAGAGAGAGTGCAAACATGAGCAGGGGGCGGGGCAGAGGAAGAAGCAAACTCCATGCGGGGCTCCATCCCAGGACCCTGAGATCATGACCTGAGCCGAAGGCAGACGCTTAACTGACTGAGCCACCCAGGCGCCCTTCCAGGTGATTTTTATACCGGTAGAAAGCACTGGCTTAATATACTGGTTAGGGTCTAGCCAAGAAAAGGGAAACCACTCTAGGCTTTTAAAATAGGAATTTAGTGCAGGAGATTGGTTATACAACCTCCTGGTTGTGACAGAGGAGCTGAGACAGCAAAATAGGATGGTGAGGCAACCCAGAGATGAGCAGCAGAAGGAAGAGAAGAGTACCACCTTTGGTACGTGTATGGGAGCTTTAGGAGCCAGAGCTGTTCTGAGGTTAGAATCTCCTGGTAGGAGCCGGAGCCATAGAAGAAATGCAGCCATTGCTGGGAACACTGCCTGAAGTGGAGAAGGAGAGGGAGAGGTATCCTGGCTCCATCTTTCCTCCCACCTGTTAGTTCTCCACGAGTGCTTCCCATAGATTGAACCCGGAGAAAATCCAGGTGACCTGGGAGCCTGAGAAATGATGTTTGCAGTGATCAACTCTCCTGAGATAAGGAGCTGTCAAAGAAAAGATCTGTGGGAATAGGCCCCGGACTGGCACCTTTAGTATTTACACTTTAAAACAAAACAAGAGGGATGCCTGGGTGGCTCAGTTGGTTAAGCGGCTGCCTTCGGCTCAGGTCATGATCCCAGGGTCCTGGGATCGGGTCCCACATCGGGCTCCTTGCTCAGCGGGGAGCCTGCTTCTCCCTCTGCCTGCCGCTCCCTGTGCTTGTGCTCTCACTCTCTCTCTAGCAAATAAATAAATAAATAAAATCTTTAAAAAAACAAAACAAGATTTTGATATAATTTAAAAAATTTTAATACCAAAGAGTGATCTCAGAATAGAGGATAATCTTCTTAGTGGGATAAATTTAGCTTTATGAAAACGAACATGTCCTTTTATAATTTCACTGTTGGCCAGAGAAGTCTTTCCAGGGGACCAGCATCTGTGAGTGTGGGAAACATGACTGTATACCTTTGAAAACTTATTTTCTGCCTACTCCAGGACCTGTTTTAACCCTCTTCCTGTTGAGGAGTTACAGAGCTGGTTGTTAGTGCTGTTATGTGGCAAATGTGGCAAATTTGTTTCCTCAGTTTCTCTGACAGCTTTTCTGGAATATCCTGGATGTTTTTCTTTTCATAATTCTCCTTCTCACTTGTGTTTTAGAGTTCATTTCTACCTTTTTGTATGTCCTCTTTGCCTCCAGTGTTTGCGTTTCTTTCCCTTAGTTTCCTGTCTCCTCTCCTTCTCTCTTTCGTTGTTTCAGTTTTGATTAAACTGTGGTTGATAGGAGAAGGGTAATTACAATGACAGAGCTGTAACAAGGAAGATGCAAGTTTTAGATTTTCTAAGTAAAGTTAGAAATAGTGTCTTGAAACTTTTAAGCCCTTGAAAGGATCATGAAGATCCTGTCAGAATCTCTGCAAAAATCATGCATTTCCTTATCCTTTTAAATGAACGTATGTTTTTTTTTCCAGAGCAGTATTTAACTGCTAATATTTGAAACACTTTTGTTTTATACTATTTATAACAGATGGAAGCTAAGAAGCTAACTACAATTTCGCTCCTTGAGGGGGACCATGTTCTGCATTCCAGTTGACTCTTAGAATTCAATTATGGGTTTAATGGTCCAAAATAAAATCTAATATTTCTGAATGCAAATGAGTCTGGAATATCTATTTTTCTTATATTTGAAAGATCTGTGCTTTCTTCGCTGACTTTCTTGTGTTCCCATTTCAAAAACAAAAAAGTTGTAGATAGGTGAGGAATTGGTATAGTTTTTATTTTACTTATAGGTTTTAATAGTAGAGAATGCTTCCAGTTCAAACTTGGAATTGGAGAAGGAATTGTATTTCATGAGGTCTGGTGAAAGACCAGTGCTGTTGTTTTGTGTGAAAGGTGCTGAGCGGGATGCTTACAGAGTAGAGTGCTTCCAACCTCTTTTACCTCAGAACATACAGAAAATAATATTTTGTACAATACACTGGAGTAGGAGGTTTTAAACTATAGAAAAGCTGCCACTGAGCTGGTAACCCCAGCTAGCTGCCCCAAGAGGTGACAACTTTCAGTGGTCATAAGGGAAGTCCTGCCATATGGAGGGCGTTCAGCTAGGTGATGCGTCTAGTCTCTCGAGGAGCTCAATACTTGCAAGTTATAACGCAAGCATATAGCGTTAGGGTATAATAGTATTGTTTGGTGAGATACTTGGAAGAATGGAGGTTAGCTCTGTTTGAGGTGGAAGGGTTCTAGCAAAGGCTCTATAGAGGAGGGGCATGGAAGGCATTCTATATGGAGGAATTATCTTGTGCAAAGGTAGAGTGGGAGCAAAGGGCAGAGGGAGTTTGGGGAATGCCAAGGATTTCTGATGTGGTTGGAGTGTAAGATTTGGGGATACAAATAGGAAGCAGTATAGTGGGAACTACTGTTATGAAAGTAGGCAAGAGTTGGCTTCATGAAGGCCTTTATATGATTGAATGAGCTCATGACCTTGGGCAACACTGGTAGTGACAGGATCAGACACCTCCCCTCTTCCTTACAGGAAAATCCACCTAGGGCAGAGTAGAATGAACTGGAGCCTGTAAGCTGATATATCCCTGGGGAGGGAAAGGCATTGATCCAGCCTAGTTAAGGAATAATAAGGGGTTGCTCTTGGTGAATGGAGATTGGGAGTGCTCCTTGAAGTGGGAACCTACAAATTTTGCTTATTGATGTAAAGAAAGGTGACTCAGATTTAGAGCCTGGATGAAGGAAAGGATGATTGGATCTATTTTCAGAATTAGTCTTTATGGGGGACAAGGAGCTTGATTTTTAGACATGGGGATTTTAAGAGGCTAACAACTGTTAGCATTTATAAAGTGCCAGGTTCTGATCTAAGTACATTTTCTAAAAGTCATTTTATTCTCATGACACCATAAAAAGTAGGTGTTATCAGTTAATGTACAATCAGGAAAATAAAAAGCAGAGGATGTTTTAAGCACAGAAGGATTAATGCAGGGAATTGCTTACAATGGTAGTGGAAGGACTGGAGGGACAAAGAGAAAAAGGTATGTGTTGGAGGGGTGGATATTGGAGCAAAAGGAGAGAGGGGGAGAGTGTGTATGTGTGTAGATGAATGTTGGAGGAGCAGAAAGGAGAAGGGGATGTTAACCAGCTTTCAGTCAGCTGCTGCATGAACTGTATGCTCTATATATTTGCTGGAGATCTTCATTGGTTCTGCTGCTTTGGAACCACCTCAGATGCTGCTGGAGCCTCTGGTTGTCTGTGGCTGCTTTTGGAGGTGCCACCAGGAACAGGAAACAAAGACGTTTTCTTTCTTTCACCTTGCCATCTCCTGCCCCTGTTTCCCATGAGCAGTATCCAACAGGAAGCTAATTGGCAAGAGAGTTTGGAAAATGCAGTTTATAGATTTCTAGCTCCTTGTAATATAGAGAAGAGATGAGAATCAACAGAAAAAGAACCAGCGCAGTGAGTACTGTGTTTATCCTTATGTTACAGGTATGGAGACCAAGCCACAGAGAAGGTCACACAGCCATGACATGGTGGAGTTGGGATGTGAATCTAGGTTAGTCTGGTTTTAGAGTGTGTGCTCTTAGCCTCTGCACTTTGATCTTGCCTCCACACATGGTTATTATTTGCTTTTTCTCCTTGTTGCTGAGCACTTCAAGTGAGCAGCTGTTTCCATTGATTTTGCTTATCCTGCACTTATTTTTCTTTTGATATCTCTTACTGGCCTCAGTTTTTCACCTCAACCTCTGGAACCTCTGTCTTCTTGGTCACTATTGATTTTATAGCCAGTATAATGGGCCATTTCAGTTTCTATTTCTCTTTAATCTATTTCCGGCTTTTGATATGGATACCCATTTATATGGAGTTCCAACCTTGATGTCTACAATGCTGGCCTGCTTCATTTTCCCCTTATCTCACTTTGGTTTACTTCTTTCTCTTCCCGTTCCTTAAACCATTGCCATATCTTGCCTTGAGTTTGGATTTCAGCTTCTTTATAGGAAGCTACTTACTGTTAATTTCATATTTAAATCAGGACCAATGAAAACCTCAAGTATACAATTCTTGTGACCTGGGCGGCTCAGTTTGTTAAGTGTCTGCCTTCGGCTCAGGTCATGATCCCAGGCCCTGGGATCAAGTCCCCCATCGGGCTCCTTGCTCAGCAGGGAGCCTGCTTCTCCCTCTCCCCTTGCTCCTTTCCTCTGCTCATGTGTGCACGCTCTCTCTCTGTGAAATAAATTAATAAAATCCTTTTTTAAAAGATTTTTATTTATTTATTTTAAAATTTACCATCTTTTTTTTTAAGATTTTATCTATTTATTCATGAGAGACAGAGGGGGAGAGAGAGAGGGAGAGAGAGAGAGAGAGAAGCAGAGGGAGAAATAGGCTCCCAAGGAGCAGGGAGCCCGATGCGGGACTCGATTCCAGAACCCCGGGACCATGACCTGAGCCGAAGGCAGACGCCTAACCATCTGAGCCACCCAGGCACCCAAGATTTTTATTTATTTATTTGACAGAGACAGTGAGAGAGGTAACACAAGCAGGGGGAGTGGGAGCTGGAGAAGCAGGCTTCCCGCCAAGCAGAGAGCCCGATGCAGGGCTTGATCCCAGGACCCTGGGATCATGACCTGAGCCAAAGGCGGATGCTTAACAACTGAGCCACCCAGGTGCCCCAAATTAATAAAATCTTAAAAAAAATTCTTGTGACTTTTTTTTCCTTTGTGTGTTGTGAAGTCACAGACACATCAGAACAGGGTCTCAAATTTGTGCTCTGCCCTGAGCAAGGGGGGACTAGAGTAGGGTGAGTGAAGGAGACAGACTCACTCTCAGTACCTACCATGTGTCAGCCCCAAGCTAAGCGCTTCAAAAGCATTGTTCATTTAAATTCTCCTGTGTGAAATTGGTTGTTACCCTTAATTTACAGATGAAGAAACTGACTTTTTGTGATGAACCAGTAATAGAACTGGGGTTGAAATCCTCATCTGACTTGCTCTGACAGCCATGTTTTTTCCTCTAGACCACCTGGGAGAAGCCCCAACTTTCTTATCTGTTAAATGAAGAAACTGGGCAACATAATTTTTAAGGCCCATTTCAGTACCGTCGTTCTGATTCTGTCACACACTGGTTGTCCTGAGCAGTAGTTGCTTCTAATATTGAGAAAGGAAGTTGCCATCCCACTCTAGGAAACATCCTGTTATTATTAAGACTAAGAGTACTAACGTGTTATTTGTATAAGTTGTGAAGTAAGGCAAAGGCATTTAAAGTAGTCATGATGATAGATCTTCATATAGGTTGCAAGAGAACCCTATTGCCTCCAAATGAGGCTGCTGCCTAGAACATTAGAGTCTGTGGCTTTTATTGACAGGGGCTCAGAGTAATAACTTTGGAACAACTCCTAAACAAAGGACAATCCTGTTACTCCATTATACTTTCTGTTGAGAGCATGTGCTTCCTAGATTATTAAGAATCCCTTTTTTGGGAAGAAATTTAGTCTGAAATTTGCAAGAAGGTAGTGAAAAATATGTTTTAAAGATAGAATTCACTGCAGTGTTTTTTGATATCTTTATATAAAGTCAGTGGACAACCCTAAAATGATTAACTCATATCATGTGATTCACCCATGTCTTGTCTTCAGACATGGAAATAGATGGTTTAACTGGATACCTGCATTCTCTTTTGATGTATATAGTACACACCACAAAATATTCAGCTAAGTATTCCTAGATACGTATATATCATTAGAGTAAGTATATTTCCAGGTTCTGTAAAATCTATTTTACCTTCCTTACTCATAAATATCCTCCAACCCTTCCTCATTCACATTTTATTCTGTAAAAATGGGAAATTGAAAGGTTTATACCTCTTCTTTAACTTTTAGTTACACTGGTTTTCCCTACTTTAGAGGAAGCCTGCAGGGGGATCCTCAGCTTCCTGGTCACTCCTTCCTGTGATTTACATGGTTCTTCCTTTACGCAACCTCTGACTGTTGGTGCCCCCAGGGTTTGAGGCTGGGTATTTTCACCTACCTCATGCCCTTTTCCTAGATGATGCCAGTCATCCCCCGCCTAAGCCTTCTATACCGCCAAGTGATGATAGCCACCCAGTTTTTTTCCAGGTTTGACTGCTGTCCTGGTTGCTTATTTACCTCTTATTTCTATTAGATTTGGCAGGTATATAAAGCCATTTTAAGACTGCCATTACTGCCCAGTAAGAAACTTTACACCACAGCCGTGCACATACATATATTACTATAAAAAAAAAACAGGAAAAAAGATTCACAGAGAGAGTAATTAACCTTTAAAACATGACATAGTTGCTGATGTTTTCAAAAGTTTTTTTTTCATTTCACTGAAGATGTTCTCTGTGACCCACAATACTGGTCTCTACCCTACTAATGGATTGTGACCTATTATTTGAAAAACACTGTTCTTGAGCCACTAGATATGTTAGAGATATTTCAGGTTGTGGGAAGTCTGTCCACACATTTGGAGACCATAAATATTTAGAATGCAGTAAATAATTATGAAAGAAATCTTGAACAGCTTGTCCCTATTTCAGGAACCCAAAATTCTTGGACTGTCTGCTCTTAATTGAGGTCACTGATGATACAACCACTAGCTGGATGACCCTCCTAGGAAACTGTATTTTTCCCCATCCCTTTCTGAGCAAGATCTGGATAAATGGAGTTACTAGTGATTTTTAAAAGTTATGAAATGAAACCAGCAGAATTTCCAGGTCCAAAATAAATGTCAGGCCCATATATATTTTTCCTTCAAATGCTTACTTAAGAGATTTTGGTATCCCAGAGCAAAATATGTTTGTTCTGAGTGAATCACCCACTTTCAGATACCTGAGCTAAGTCACTCTGGTTTTAGTTTGTCTCTTTTCCCCTGTGGTTCGTGATGAAGAGCTCTGTTGTTTTTTTGTTTGTTTCCTTGTTCTTTTTATAGAGAGGGAGACAGAGCGCATAGGTGAGCAGGGTTGGTGGGAGGGGGAGGGGAGAGGGAGAGAGAGAGAGAATCTTAAGCAGGCTCCAGCCCAGCTTGGAGCCCTGATGCGAGGCAGCCCTGAGATCACGACCTGAACCAAAATCAAGATTCAGGAACTTAACCTACTGAGCCACCCAGGCGCCCTGTAGAGCTCTGTTTTCTTTACCACCTGTCCACTTAGCAGCTCTCTGACATTTGCTTGAACAAAGTTGCTAAAATGAGGAAGCTTTTTTCCTCTAATTTTGACTGCACCCTTTTCCCCCCATTCCACAGAGGGTACTGCACACAGGGAAGGTGGTTGATCAAAGTCCACTGAGCCCAACCAAATGGAAAAGGTTCATTAGAGGCAACAACTCCAGTTTAAAAGGTTATCCCATATAAGAGTGACCACATAAACTCTTTAAGAGAGTCAGTATGGAATCAGAGCTAGCTTTTGGTTATTCAGAATTGTTTTAGTTAGAATTGGTAAGGATACTGTCTGCCACCTACTGACATGTGGAAACTGAGGGATTATATAGTACCTGCTTTGGGGCGCCTGGGTGGCTCAGATGGTTAAGCATCTGCCTTTGGCTCAGGTCATGATCCCAGGGTCCTGGGATCGAGTCCCGCATTGGGTTCCCTGCTCCTTGGGAGCCTGCTTCTCCCTCTGCCTCTCTCTCTCTGTCTTTCATGAATAAATACATTAAAAAAAATCTTATATAGTACCTGCTTTGAATATCTGTAACAGAACTCCCTATAATGAGATTTTATAGGTACTTACCTTGTATGCTTCTGCTAAGCTCATAGAAGGTTGACTAATCCAATGTTCTCAAAATCTTCCTCTCTGATCCAAGAGTGTTCTCATGTTTTAGACCCAGCATTTATTCTAATGAGGCTTTAGGAAATAGCTTGTATCATGCTAAAGAAATTTACAGTTGGCACAGTGACTTATGGTTGGTTAGTTGACCTGTGGGGATTATGCAGGGATGTGCGGGGGGGACCCTAGCTGTACTAAGATAGACCTAAAAATACTGTGCTAATAGTATGAACACTGCAGAAGTATAAGTCATTCCTGAGGGAAGCTCAAATATGTTTGAAGGTTATTACAAAGACACACTTTTATTTAACATTTTAGTATTAACTTTAGAAGCCAGTATTTTTTAAATGGTCTGAAAAGCTTATTTTCTAAATCAAAAGCACAATAGCACATTGTTTAACCTTTGGACTATCCCACAACTGCCTCCAGATTTGAAGGGAACCTAATCTCAAAATTGCAGTGGGTGGGGTTTTTTGCATTTTCATATTTAAATATTAGGGTAACCTGTGTAAAAGATCTGAAAATGATGGTCCATTTGCAAATATGACCTGCCACCAGTTTTTATATAGTTTGCAAACTAAAAATGGCTTTTACATTATTTTAATAGCGGGCCTGAATCTCACGACCCTGAGACTTGGACTGGAGCCAAAATTAAAGAGATGCTTAACCGACTGAGCCACCCAGGTGTCCCTGGAGCTTGATTATTTTAAAAGATTCCAATGTGGAATATCCTGTTCATAAACATAGGCAATAAGAAGGGTTTGGAAGTTAAAAACAGACATTTGTTTCTATTCCTAGACCAGCTTCTTGGGTAAGGAATGAATGACTTGCTGAATTTTGCGAAACGGCAGTTACAGTGGTATGACACAGAAATACAGCAGTGCTTGATATAGTTGCTGTGATAAAAGTGGAGTATTTTAAACTTTGTTTTGAATTTGACAGCTTCTATTTTTGAGGTATCTGAAATACATTTTGTATGATCACCTCCATTTCACCCCTCCCTTGTGTGCTTTTATTTTAATCCAGTGAAGATGGTCACACAGTAAACAGTGTGATTATATTCTCTTCTGACACTTAGTGGTTTTGGTACTTAAGTTTGTCTAATGGGCCCATCACTAAAAGTTGGAGCTGTTTCTCTCTGCTGCCTTACTAGAGACCATGTGCACACAGCACTGGGTTAGGGTAGTCTGGAGAAAAGTTGTTCTGTCAAGCCACCATGTCTGGCAGTCCCCCCAGGCAGACGTGTCTAAAATGAGGATGTCTTCGAGATTACTTAGTTCCTCTCCAGTATAGGACCTCAGACCGCAAGCCGTATTAGCTGTCACCTCTAAGCTCCCCTCGCCCTTAGTAAGCCAGAGGAAAAGGGTTGTTTGTGCTTTTGTGGACTGTCCTGGGCATTGCAGTGTGCTAGCCTTGCAGCAGCCTTCCCTCACTGTCTAGTGTATCTGATTTGATGTACCAGTAGCAGAGTCACATCCTCCCATGCTCTGGCAAGAAGACCCTGCTCATCTGTAAGTCTAAAACATACAGTATTCTTACACTCTTGAAAATCACAAGCTGAATGAGCAAACAAAGAACTCTAAAATGAAGTCAAAACTAGATGTTACAAAGCACTGAAGTTTTTCTCTCAACTAATTAGGAGACCCTGAATCCTCCTTTACAACCTGATTTTCTTACTTAGAGATCATTTTAGGGGCCCCTGGATGGCTCAGTCGTTTGAGCGTCCAACTCTTGGTTTTATCTGGGGTCATGATCTCAGGGTCATGTGATTGAGCCCTGCATTAGGCTCCATGCTCAGCATGAAGTCAGCTTGAGATTCTTTGCCTCTCCCTTTGCCCCTCCTCCTGCTCGCTCCTGCACGTGCACGCTCTCTCTCAAAAAAATAATAAAATCTTAAAATCATTTTAGAAAGTCTGGCTCTTTAGCTTTCTAGGTTACAGCGTATTGGAAGGAGGGGTAGAAGAGGGGAAAGGAGAAAGGGGATGACCGCCCCATACAGGCATGTTTGCAGCCAGGAGTGCCAGCTTGAGAAAGTGACAGCTTGAGAAAGTAAAACCTTAAAAAACCATAAAAAAGTTTCAAGAACTCAGCAAAAGCATTTTGAAGACATTTGGTGTGGGACCAAAGCCCCAAACACCTCACTATTCCTTGAGGGATCACTGTGTTATTACTTACTGATCTTTTTGAGTCCTCTATTTGAGCTAGTTCTGTTTACTAAGTCTTACATACCCTCCTCATAACAGTGGCATGATGCAAGAACTATTATATCAACTCTTCCGTTCATTTGGTAGCCAAGAAAAGTGAGAGGTTTGCTCTAGCTTTTCCAAGACTCATTAGTAAGCATGGAGGCTAGGATTTGAACCTAGGTAGTCAGATTTCAGAGTTCATGCCTTTCCCATAATCTCCAGTCCCCAGAAGAGAACAGGCAGAGCATAAGGAGGCAGTATAATGTAGTGGTTAGACTTTCTAGCTTCACATCTCAGTTCTGTTAGTTTCTGATTTGTTAACTAATGTTCGTTGCCTCTGCTTCTATATTTATAAAACACTACAGTAGATTTTAAAGTTGTTTGTGCTTACATCATAGGGTTGTTGTGAGGATTCAGTGAGACTTTGTATGTAAATAACCCAGAGCACAGCACATGTTAAGAGCTCAAAACATGTTAGCTACTATACTTTATATAAAATACAATTACTAGTGATTCACAGCAGACACACCAGCAATTCTTTGTATTTAAGAAGATAGAGGTTTAATAAATTCTAGAAACATTTTATGCACTTGAAATATTTAAAGAGTATTAATGCTTATTAAGGGGTCATTTATCAAAACAAGTTCGGATATTTGGCATTGCCATTTTAGATATTGAGATGTTGTTTTGCTTGATGTAAATGTTAGAAAAGGGGAAACAAAACCCTTGAGAGATCTGTCTTTGATTTTCTTTTATGGTGTTCGCTACTGAACTTTTGAATAAATCCTTAAAAAAAAAGTCTGGGCTTTGGCTCAGTAGGAGGCTTACCTTTTTAATTATCAGTTTGCCTTTTGGGTAAAGAACTGTGGGTTTTCTGTTAATGTGTGTCCATAGGTGAAACAACTCTTACTGCTGGCTGTCTACCAAGAAAGGACGTATATCTGGGATGTCATCATCAAGTTTCCCTTTGATCACATTGCCTGCACAAGATGCAAGTCGGTCAGCTCTCTGATGGAGCTCTGACACGGAGAGGCAGGCAAGAGTGTCCTTCACCTCAAAGTGTACTTTCTACTTTGCCATTTAATAGCTGTGTGAACTTTGGCAAATGACTTAAGCTTTCTGAGCCTCAGTTTTATCATCTAATACCTGCCTTTGCTTAACTTAAAAGGCTGGTTGGAATATGAGGTGGCATGTAATGTGTGAAGGGAGCATCTTGAGAGTCCTATAAAGAAAGGTCTAGATACTTTAGTTATCCAGTAATATTTAATATATGAATGTTGCCTTTTTAAAGCTGTACAGTGCTGTACAAATGTTTGTTGATGGTTTTAGCGGTACAGCATCACGTCCTTGGGTACTGGTATAGATTCCTGTATTGTTCTAGGACCTGAAGACCCAGTGATTTTAGTAATAAATGTGGCAGTTCTTGGGGAGCTAAATCTCTCATTCCCTATTGAAGCATTTATCTCATACGTCCATCAAAATGTCTTTGAGCAAAGGTAAGTAAAAGCCTAAGTTACTATTGCAGAAGGGAAATAATTTCATCATTGGATTAAACTTAATAAATGAGCATTCTGTATTAACCACCATTTTTATATAGTAACTAAAAGAAACAATTCTCAAAGTCTGGTGTGATAAATGTGTTGATTTATGGTTGGCTAGAATTGAGTCTTCCTGCTGTCAGGCTTAGGTGACATGGAGGTTTGGCTAGAATTTTTGGTTTAGTCCTTTGGGTCTAAACTCATCTAAACCCATCCAACTATTTCAGAAATGTTTTAATACTGTACAGAGTTGTCTTTGGATTTGGGCAGCCTATGTATATGTGCTTGAGTTGTGGTTTGTGATTATCCTGACTTAAGGGACGTTAGTTTTTTTCTTCCTCAAGCATAGCTCTTTATGCTTGTGCAAGAACCAGCCATCCTGCTAAATTAAGATAAAATTCCTGTGGTCTCAGGAACTGCCAGTCTAGGAAAGGGGAAACATTATTAAGATTTAAAATATTGTTAAATATGATTTTTATCTAATGAAGTTAGTTTTTTCTTAGTATAAGTAGTTCTTTTCCAGCAAAGATTTTGCTAAGTATTTAGGATGTTAGACATTACACACACACATACACAGAAACAACCCCCCAAAAAACAAACCCCACAAAAACCTGAGGTAGAACATGGCAGCTCTAGCAAAAGTCAGATAATAAACATGCCAGCTTAAAATTCAAATGGTTTTCTGACTGCTTTTAAAATAAGTTAACTAGCGAAATAACTTCTAAGGCCCTAAGTAGGCTCACAATCAGCTGTTTTTTGCAACATCTGTACAGTGGAACTTGGATCATATAGAGCAAAGTATCTGAGGCATCTTTATTGTTGCACTTTTATTTTTCATTTTTGGGAAGGAATGTCAAAGAACACTTCGAGTTCTGTTCTTATATGGTAAATTTGCAAATGTTCTGTGAACCACCCATTTTTCAAAGCTTCATTAAAATAATAGAAGTAATTAAACCGCATTTTGGAACTTTTGCAAGATAGTGGGGAAAAAAATTCCATACCATCACATTGACCAACCATAGTCAGTTTTCGTGTTTTTCTTTTTTGTATTTTCCTGTGCATTAAAAAAGGGTCTCCATCATCTGCACATTTTTGTATCTGCCTCTTTTTGGTTTGACAGTATATGAAAAGCATTTTTCTTGTTATATACATTTTATAATTATTTTTAATGACCATGTATAATAAACTGGACTTATCATATTTTACATTACCATTTTCTTATTTTGGACACAAAAGTTGTTTCCATATTTTCACTTTAAGATTAATTGTCAGAAAAGCATCTTTGTGCCTATGCAATAAGCACCCCCTCTACTCTGTCCATATTTTAATTTTTTTTCCCTTAGGGTAGACTCTCAGAAGAAGAAACTGTGGACCAAAGGGCATGTAGATGTTTTTATGGCTCTTTGTGCATATTGCCAAATTCCCTGGCAGTTTCACACACCAGTTATCAGTTCTAGCTCTTATCGTGGTTTTATATTTTTATCAGTTTAGCAAGTTATCAAAAGTTTGCCCAAACAAGTTACCTGCTGTTTTAATGTGAAAATTTTGGGTTACTTGGGAAGTTAAATATTTTCCCATATGTTTGCTTATTCATCACATTTCCTATTTCATTAATTTTATTCCTATCCTCTTCACCTGTTGGTAAAGGTTGGGTAAAGGGGCACAGTGGTGGAGAGCATGAGCTCTAGAGACAGATGGCTCAGTCCAGACCTTGCATCTGCCCTCAGGAATGGGGAGTGTTGGGCAGGTGCTGTCATCTCGCCAGGATTTTAGTTGCCAGTTTTGGACATTTGGAAGATTTTTTTTATTTTTAGGAATTTAAATGATTTTCCATTGTGGTTTCTTTTCTAAATATAGAGAATATTTCTCACCTTTCCAGAAGTTTAATACTCTGTTCTATTTTTGCTCTCCTTTTAAAAATTCTTTTATCTCTTTACCAAGATTTTATTTTATATTTTAAGCTCTTATAAAATGGATGACTTTCCCGAGTGTCTGTGCTTATTATGAAGGCGTAAGAGACATTCCCCAGGAATGAAATTTTTCACATTTGAAATTTTAAAAGTGGCACTATATTGGTAGTACAACTAAATGTTCAGACGTTTGTTAATGTCTTCCCCTAAATCACTTTTATTTTAGAAAGAACTTGGTCAGAGAACCAAAATTTATTAGGTGTATTAGGTAGTATTTGGCATGGTGATTTGTTAAGTTTTGGATATTATAAACAGTTATACTGGTTCAGGAGTATTTGGTGAGATATTTGTGTTTGATTTCTTTCTTTCTTTTTTTTTTTCTGAAGGTGGGTTTTATATAGGAATCTGTACTTCAGAAACATGTGGCCTTGTGTAGTGTCCAGGGAGCAATTAGGAGGGCAGTATATCAAATCTCTTGCCTCAAGGCAAAACCATTAGTTGTGCTGTGTATGAGCCTCAAGGGGTGTAAATAACCAAACCATTCATGAAATCATCAGTTTCCTTTTATTTCAAGGCCTCTGTAAAACCTGTAATCTGTGGAAGAATCAGAGGAAGTTGACCTGTTGGATTTACAGATTATTTTCCTTCATGTGATTATTTTTGAGTACTGGTTGAACATTAGGAATAGGAACTTTGAATTCCATTTTCTGTTTTGATGTGAACATCCTAAAGTTCTGCTATAATTTAAATGTAAGCAGACCTCTCTTACAAACTCTTTTATGTCTGTACTAAAGACTTTGGATTTTTTTTTTTTTAGAGATTTATTGTTGATGTTTTTTGTTGATACATTAGAGCTTATTTTTAGGAGCAGATCGGTGCCATTTACTGATGGCTGATATTTCTCACTACCTTAATAAGACAGACCATCCTCAGAAATGAGCAGCAATCCAATTTGTTTCCTATATTAACTTGGGGGCATTATTGAAAGGAAGGAATTACTCTTTTTTCCTTACTACTATTGTGCATAAATACCATTGAAACATGGGGAAGACTTTTTCACCTTAAAAAAAAAAAATCTCCTTTAGGGTGCCTGGGGGGCTCAGTCATTTAAACCTCTGGCTCAGGTAAGGCTCTCTCAGCGTCCTGGGGTCCTGGGATCCGGTCCGCCGCTGGCTCCGCATTCAGCCGCGCGGTGCTGAGTCTGCTTGTCCCTGCCCCTCTGCTCCCCACCCCTGCCGGAATAAATAACTAAAATCTTTAAAAAGAAATTATCCTTTGACACTCAGCCTTCCCACTTCATCCTTCCCTTCAGTAACCTGTTGCTTTGTTTTTTTCTTTACATATCCAAATTTCTTGAAAGAGTGATAATACTCCATTTCTTCACCTCCTCCTTAACTCTTCAATCCTTTGCACTCTGGTCTTCGCCCCATCACTCCCCTGAAGCTATGTCTCTTAAGGATACCAGTGGGCCCTTTTCATTCTTTATCTTATTTGACAGCTGAAGAACACCCAACGAAGCTGACCTGACCGCTCTTTCATGTAACAGAATCTTTATTTGACTTTGGTAAATCCGAGCCCGTGTGGTTTTTCTCTTGCCTCTCTGGTTAAGAGCCCTCTTTGCTGGGTCACCTTCTACCCATTTTTCTGTGCTCTTTTCCAACTCTCCCCTATTCTCAAAACTCCACATAACAGCTTGAAATGTTTATTCTTATGAGCTCCAGGAGTCTGTAGTCTGTTCACTGGAAGTCGTTACTTGCTTGTCACACTTGTGCCTCAAACTTACTATTTTCTTTCCAAAGCCACCTTTACCTATATGTCCCCTAGTTCTCTAAATGGCACCATTATCTGCTGAGTTCAAGCCATCAGTGTCTTACCATTTCTAACTCCTCAGTGTCTCTGAAACAAATCCTTTCTTCATCACTGCTGCTACTACCCTAAGTACAACCCATGGTTGGTCTTGTTCATTGCAATAACTTTTTTCTATCTTCCTGTGCCATACTACAACTAACGCATCCTCTATACTGTATGCAGATAATTTTTAAAAAAGCAGTCATCATCATGTTCTTTCCCTATTTAAAATTCCTGTAAGGCTAAAGTCTAAATTTCTTACTGTTGTCTATAAAGCTCTTTGTGAACTGGCCCTTCATACATCTTTAATCTCATATCTTGCTCCTCCCACCTTTTAGCAGAGAGAACATGTTTCTCTTTTGATATCTAGGATTTGTAGCATTAAAATTGCAGGATATAGTACAAATGGTTTTAAAATACTCATAAAATCATTGTTCTTCATTTTTACGTATTTTTTCGTATTTAGGCATATGCATATGTATATCAAATGAGATAGTGCATGTTAGGGTGTTACAATTTGTAAATGTTAATATAAAATACTGTTTCTCTCAGCGTTTTGCTCACATCCATCATTCCTTTTGCTTCTAACTACATGATGGCAAAAGACACTATACATGTGGTAACAATTCCGTAGGAATGCTGGGGTAGAATGGACATGATTTTCTAATTTAGAGTGTCCTTTGAATGGGAAATTAGGAAACAGTCCATAAAATAAACCATTATGGTAGGACTGATATGTTTTGAAAAAAAGGTTGCTTAGAACCTGGTCTGGATCATCTGTAGAGGTCTTTTTCAGTTCTTTACACTTGTCTTTAGCTTCCATTCTAAGAAAACATATGGTGACCATGGAATAATTTCCTATTTATGTTTTTTTATGGATAAGCTCAGTGAATATGCTTTTTTAGCAGTTCTTCTGGCATTCGTACATTTACCATACAACCCTTGTGTCTGTAGGAGGAAGGGTTAATGCCAAATACCACCATTACCTATGAAGAAGACCATCATCTTGTGACTGGGGACATGCTAATACGAATATGAATGCCCTAGCTAAGTCTGGAATCACACTGTTAGTACTCAGTGGAACAAAATTGCCAGGTGTTGGGGTTGTTTTTTAAAGGTAAATAAGCTCCCCAAGTTGGTCTATACATTAGAAGTAACCCCAATAAAAATTCTTTTTTTTTTTTTTTTTAAAGATTTTATTTATTTATTCATGAGAGACAGACAGAGAGAGGGAGAGAGAGGGAGAGGCAGAGGGAGAAGCAGGCTCCCAAGGAGCAGGGAGCCCGATGCGGGACTCGATCCCAGGACCCTGGGATCATGACCTGAGCCGAAGGCAGACGCTTAACCATCTGAGCCACCCAGGCGCCCAAAAATTCTTTTTTTTAAATTTTTAAATTTTTATTTTTTTTAAAGATTTTATTTATTTATTTGCAGAGAGAGGAGATAGTGAGAGCAGGAACACAAGCCAGGAGAGTGGGAGAGGGAGAAGCAGGCTTCCTGCTGAGCAGGGAGCCCGATGCGGGGCTCGATCCCAGGAACCTGGGATCATGACCTGAGTTGAAGGCAGACGCTTAACGACTGAGTCACCCAGGAGTCTCCCCAATAAAAATTCTAAGAGGATTTTTTTTTGGCTTGGCAGACTAATGCTAAAATTAATATAAAAACGTGCATACAGTAATAGCCAGGAACATTCTATAAAAAGAAGAGTAATGAGAGATAGAACCAGCCCTAGAAGATATTAAAAGATACTATTAAGCTACATTTATTAAAGCTGTGTGATGAAGGCACTTGTGTAAAGTAGGAATACTGGAAAGAGACCCCAAAACACAGGACGTGATAAAATTGGCATCTCAAATCAGTGATAAAATTTATTCAGTAAATGGTATTGGCATAACTGGGGAGCCAACTGGAAAAAAAAATAAAGTAGAATCTGTAATTCATACTTCTACCGGAATGAATTTTAAATGGATCACACTTTAAATTTTAAAAAGGAGGGGCGCCTGGGTGGCTCAGCCAGTTAAGCATCTGCCTTGGGCTTGGGTCATGACCCCAGGGTCCTGGGATTGAATCCCACATCCGGTTCCCTGCTCGGCGGAGAGCCTGCTGCTTCCTCTCCCTCTGTCCCTGCCCCTTGCTTGTGTGTGTGTTGTCTCTCTCAAATAAATAAATAAAATCTTAAAAAAAAATTTAAAAAGCAAAGTTACGAAAGAAATAGAACTAAATAGGAAAGAAATTTTTTACAATTAAGAATGGAGAGGGTTTTCCCAACTTTGATGTATAACTCTTAGGCAATAAAAGGAAAAGATCTGTAAGTTAGACTTTATAAAAAAAATGAATGTTTCTGCATATCAAAAACTAACACAAGTAGAGTCAAAAGATAAGTTGAAAAAACATTACACTCATCAAAGATTAGAGGCAAACTTTCCTAATACATAAAATTTTTCTATACATCAGTAAGAAAAGACCATCAATTCGGTAGAAAAACGAGCAAAGGTTATGTATGGAGAAATGAGATACAAATGGCACTAAATCTAAAGGTGCTCATTTTATGAGAAATGCAAATTAAAACTATATCAGATGCCACTTTAAAACAACTCCCATCATATTGGTAAAATAAAAATTTAACACATTGTTAGTATAGGTGTGGAGATAGATGCTCATACATTGCTGGTGGGGTTATGAATTGGAACAGTATTTGTTGAGGATAATTTGACAGCATCCGTTAGAATTTTAAATGTACACACCTCTTTGACCCAAGTTCCATATCTAGGAATTTCACTTATGCTGAATTGAAATGAAGAATGCTAAATTGAAGTGAAATAGTGTATTGAAGCGTTGTTTACAGTAGCAAAACACTGGAAACAACCTGAGTGTTCATTATGGAAGACTGGGTAAGTAAATTGTGGTCCATCCAGATAATGGAATATTGTGCAGTTGTAAAAAAAAGAATGAGGAAAACAGTACTGATATGGAGTGATGTAGGGTAGGTATTTGTTAAATGAAAAAAAAAAAGATGTAAAATAGTGTGTGTTATGCTGCATTTGAATAGAGAGGAAAATAGATATATAAGCATTTATGTTGCTTGTATGTATGTGCATATAACATCTTTGGAAGGATTCACAAGAAGCCTTAAGTTGCCTTGAGAGAGGCTGGGGGACAAACACACCATTTCAAATTTTTTTTCAGTTTTAAGGCATAGTAAAAATCAAATAAAACTTAGAAAGGTAGATATAGAACAGTTGGGATGTTAACATTAAGTCTGTATCTTCAGTTTATCAAGTCAGAAATGTTATTTCTTACTAGGGTTTCTTGGGCTAGACCTTGTGAAGGGAATTCTTTTTCTTCCTGGGGAATGATCTTCTGGATTTGTGAAGTGTGTTGCTTCTGTTTTCTTTTAAATCTCTATTGTCTAAACGACTGCACAGAAGTACACTGTCATCTTAAAATTGTAAGGATTTACTTGTGGTTGAGTAATCCATTGCTTTTTATAGTTTCATTTTTCCAGAGAGTCCTTCGACTAGTTTTGAGTTGATAACTGTATGAAGACAAAAAATTTGATACCACAAAAAATGGAAGCCTTTTTTTTTTTCCTCCTACAGCATATCTGAAAAATA
Source organism: Callorhinus ursinus (assembly GCF_003265705.2). NCBI lineage: Eukaryota > Metazoa > Chordata > Mammalia > Carnivora > Otariidae > Callorhinus > Callorhinus ursinus. The sequence goes on along the minus strand of NW_027397085.1, from coordinate 14,875,691 downwards.
GCTCTTTTAGGGACTTTTCATTTCCATTGGTGTTTGCCTTGTGGGGGATGTCTTTAAGGAGGAATAGATTATATTTGGACCTGCCCTTATCGAATATCAAGTGAATACTAGGACAAAGCAGTATGAACCATCAGTGCCTTCTCAAGAAAATAAATGTCCCCCTACAAAAAATTTTCTACTCTGGTGATAATAGACCAAACATGAAAGTATGCTTACCTGCATCTTGATGTTATTAGCATGTCCTGGTCCTAGGGCGGGTAGGACATCCAGTTATTGCTATTCAAAAGGAATTAAGAGTATGAGCACACTTTGAAAAAAGGACTATTAGCAATGCAAATGTCAAGTTACACCTGATAGTAAACAAAACTGTTGAGCCTCTCTAGTGTGATGTTTAAGATGAGAAAATGACTTTGTTTATTCTTTATGATTTTAAATAGCCTTGAACTATTTTGTTCTGTTTTAAATTATTCCCAGCATTTGGACATCCAGTAGTAGTCAAGTCTTCTGGTAAAAGTAGAGCTCCAGGAAATGATGGTTTTCTTACCATACTTAAATCTAGTTTTTGAACATACTAGTACTGTAGTATCCATTCACAGCTCTTAGGACTTCAGATCTTGACAAAACTGAGGGTATGGAGTGTATTGCATCAGGGTCAGCATTCTCTCTATATGGTCTGGAGTCCGTTCTGGGTGGAAGTGCAGGAAATGCTGAGCTGGGTAGGATTTTCTGGTACGTAGTAGGTACTGAAGAAATATTTGTTTATTGGAAAATGTTGACTGGCACCCAGGGAGATCATATTTCTATACCCTTGACCATTAAGTCTTCTTCAGTGTTGAGTTTTGCTCCCTTTGGTTTTAGTGCCAGTGATTACCTTGTCCCTAGTTTAGAATAGTTAATGCGAGCACAAACTCTTTTATGTGTCCATAAATATGTATCCTTCTACTGCTCCTTATGGTATGAGTCATTCCAGGACTTATATTTAAAGAATACCATTGCAATTTTTTTTTAAAGTGGAAATCATCTCCAAAGTTTTCTTTTGTGTATGATACTGAATTTACTTAGGGTAAGGTACATACGTCTTGGACAAAGAGCTCAAAGTAACTAACATTGTGATGGATATTATGGCTTCATCTTGAAGTATGGAGGAAGGCACACACATGTCTCAGTGGTGAACAGACAGTTGTAGTTTATTTTGTTCTAGTCTGTGACATGTGGTCTCTTGGCTGTAGAAGACCAACATACAGTATATTATGTTTTTGATCAGCAGAGTAATATATTTTTCCCTGTTGTTCAGCTGGAACTGCATATACTCAAATGAGTGGCATGAGAAGGACTGTTTTTCTTTAGCAGTTGAGGCAGTGTAGAGTGAGTAGATCCCTCCATCAACGTGCATTGTATAGTTTACTGCATAGATAAATGTAATACAATTCATTCAAAACAAATGTAAAATTTACTAGGGCTTTTCATGGAGAAGTGGAATGCGGATATCTTTCTCCGTATAACAGATGAAGTTGGTTGTAACTAACATGTGTTATGCTAGTAAAGGTCCACCTGCTAAACTTTTTGTTCTTTGTTGAGGGATGTAGAGTGATACAGATATGCTAGGAAAATGAGAACTGGAATGTAGGCCAAAAGCTGGTCTGTTCCAGATGAATGTAACCAAGACTAAGTACCATTTTGTTTATTTGATAGACAAGGGTGTCTGGTGGTGGTTGGTCCTGTGTGCTCTCTTGGGCACCTTCTCCCTCACTCTACATGGAGTTAGCAGTTATTTGGTGATAAGATAGCCAGAATACACATCTGTGTTTTGGAGCCAAAAGAGATAATCCCTTTCCACCTCAACTCTTCTCTGATATTTTTGCAGAGGGGTTATGTGAGTACTTTACTGCCCTTGCCTTTGATACTTCCATCAACATTGATAATCTTGAGATATGTTTTTATTTATGATTAGGTACTTGCCTATAGTTGCACCACAGAACATGACAAAATTAACTGGACTCTAATGGAGCCAACAATTCTTTCTCTAACAGTTTTTTTTTTCCCCCCCAGTTTCCTAAAAGTGGTATACCAAAATTAAAGTTAGGATGCCTTCTGTGTACAAAGGAATTTGGTGTTTGGGGTGGGTGAGGGCATAGTTAGGAAATTGAAGAGCTAATTTGGAGTGAACTGAAGTAGAGGATATCCAAAACGTCAGGAAACATAGACTTATTTTTAAATAGCATGTTAGTTTTACTTTCAAATAACATGCTCAGTATAATTTCTTTAACCTCCAAACACCTTTCCAGGGAAGGTTTCTCTAAATTCAAAGCAATGGATATGGTTCTTAATCTGAAATAAGAACAGTAAGTAGTGTGTCCAAAAAGTCTGGACACACAGGGAAAATAATGTGCTTATTAATTGAGACTATTATTTGAAAATGTAACTTACATACTATGTAAAAATGAGTTTATCCTAATTTTTAAAAAAAATTTCAGACACCCTATATTTTGTTTCTGTTTAGAATTTTTTTTCTTTCCATGTTTCAAGCATAGTGCTACAATAACTCTAGTCAGCAAAAAGACTAGGTAGCTGACAAGCGGTCCCCTCTGCATTAGGTTAAAGATCTTCTGGGCAGCTTGGAGCTGTACCTTCAACTTAGGGAGGTGGGGGAATAGTTAAAGGTAGGGGATGGGGTTAGTGGATGGTGTGGCTGGCTGGCTTTCTTTTCACTCTAGCAGCTGGCTCTAGTCATAAGTAAAATCTTGACTCTGTTTTGAGTGGATGAAGTCCTGGAAAGGTTGATGACTCTAGCATAACAGTGTTATTGTAACATTTCTTATTTTAATCTGGTACTTAATGATGTATAAAAACGATTTCTTACACATGCCAGTGCTTTTGGGGACAGGTTTAAGTAATACAATCATCTTACTTAGAAAATATGAAAAAATGATGCTAAAGTCAGTAGTATTTCTGAGGAAAAACTATTACTTTAATGGTACTTAAAAAATTTGCCAGATAAGGATCAGGTTTACACTGTTAGAATATTTGTTCTTGCTAAAACAGAATCCCTGATCTTTCTTGATAAAAAGTCTTTCAAACGATAGAGTTTTTAGAACAGGTGTGGTATTGAAAAGTGTACATAACTTTGTGAGTCTAGGCAGAGAGGAAAGATTCACAAAGCGTAAAAGAATACCGCCGCCCCTACACAACCTTGTGAATAGTTGCTTTACTGTTGTCCAGTTAAATATGAAATCATGAGATTACGGGGTTAAGAAATGTTAAGATTGACAGGTGACCAATTTGGCTGTGATGGGCCACAGCCCATGTGATGAAACTCAAGTGTTGGGGGAGTGACTTTGAATTTAGATGGCATGTTGTCTCCAAACTGCTTTGTGTCCCCAAAACTGCTGAAATAAATTTGAGATCCAATGAACCACATGTAAATGGCTTTCTTTTCATGTTTTTAACACTTTAGCTCTCTACCTTATATGAATCTTATGAGGGAGATCCTGTAGCCACGGGGTTTGACTAGGTGGTCTGTGTGGCCCCTTCCATCTGTTAAGATGAGTGTAGTCTTTCATCCCAAATTGGTACAATACCATGGACATGATGCAACACACTTACTATTTAGTGGTGGTTGGTGTATTATGTTTAAGAAGACAGTCATACATTTTGAGAAAGATTTTCATTGAGAGTGGTAAAAATAGAAACATTTTAGTGTTTAAAGGAGTTGTTCCATCCCAATGTGTACTGCTGGGCTGTCCGGGAAATGCTTAGGTCCTTTTAAGTTTTCAGCCACCTTTATAGATGCCTAGAGTGGAAGCATAACTATCTTGGGACAGCAGAATGATGAGAAAAATAATAAAAGGCTTTGTGATTTGATAGAAAGAACGTTTTCTGTGTAGTTAGGCAGATCAGAGTTCAGATTCTGGCCTAGCACTTACTATATTTGTGACCCAGGCAAGTTACTTAACTTCTCTGGGCCTCAGTTGCGCTAATTGAGATCATTTATGTCTTGTATCTCGGCCAGTGCATTGGTGCTTTATCAGTGTTAATGCTCTTGGCCTCCTTCATTGCTTCATGATGAAATGTACATATTTTGTACAGCGTATTATGTCTCAAATAACCAGGCAGAGTGGTTTATTTGACTCCATCATTGACAATCCACCTGCATCTCGATTCTTTTGGGAGCCAGTTCTCAGGCCCTGTACCCTACGGGCAAAGAGGTGTGCTTAATTCTTGCTAGCCTTGTTGATTATGCCCCCTTATCTGGGGTTTTACAAAGCAGCTAACCTGGCTCTCTGTCTTTCGAATAGCAGCAAATAGGCCAGACTGGTGCCTGGTTGGATATAATTTCCTGTGCTCACTCAGAAGTCCCTCCTCATAGCCACACCACTTGGAGTGGTGGGCATAGACAGGCAGAGGAGATAATGGGAACAGTGGTAATGCTGCCCGGCAATTGGACATTGCTGAAGATGGGAAAATCTCCAGCTAAAGATGGTAAATATTTGAGGGCCAGTCTGCATTTGGCATTTATATATTACATACTAATTGAGAACACATTTTTGTGCTTTGAAGTTGTGAAAAGTTCTGCCTACATTCCAGATTGATGTCTGTGCCCCGAGCTTGCTGTTTCAAGTACTGCATCAAGTACTGCATCAAGGAAACACAAACCCCTCAGAGACCTTTGGTTTATCCCCAGTTCATCAGTGGGCATTTCTCTTCCTGCTTCTGAGTGATTTTGCCTTTGCCTTTGTGCTTTGGAAGTCCCCCCCACCCCTATTTCAAACAAGGATTAATACTTCCTTTAGTTGAGCTGTGGCTGTTTTACATGGATTGGTGATTGTAACTTTTTCTGAGCAGGTGTGGAGCAATGAATAGTCTTTTTAATTTCGTTTTTTGGATTTACATTTTTTTATAACCTCTTCAGTAACAAATGGTAGAACTCCATGTCCATACTCCTTTTCAGTCAATAGTTAATGTTTCTTCCATACTTCCCAGCTGCTTATCATGGGCACAGCTGACAGAACCAGAAGAGCCTTTCCAGTAAGGTGAGCTGAGCTGGCATTTGAGTAGGACAAAAGGCTTTGGTATAGAATTAGGGCTTTGACAAAGTGAACAAATGTAAAGGCAGCTGGAAACTTGAGTGTTGCTAATCAGGAATATATTTTGTGAAGTTTCTAAACATGTGTATGCTTAAGCAAAATAATTCAACAACTTGTGGGTTAATCTTCCTGTCTTAAAATCCTTTTGTGTGGATTTTAAAAATGTTTTTCATACCTTTTAATATCCTACTTTCTCAAAAAACATTGCTAGCTCTCATTTTCCTTTATTTTTATATCTCAACAAAATCCTGATTGACTTTTGAGACTTCTTCCATTTGCTCTTACCACTTGCTTTCTATGCAACTCAATTATGACAGACCCCTTTTCTTTAGTTGCTAAGACTCTTCAAAAGGGAGCATTTGCTTTTATTGTTTTATTTATGATATTGATAATGAGCACTATGTAGAGTTCAAAGGGGCTTGTTCTAACTTTTGAGAATTTACTACTTTACCTGTGGTTGCTTGAGTATAAAACAGCTTTTCTGCAGTAGATTGTCAACTGCTTTTGGGAGATAGCTATACTTCCCCTAAATCAGTGGACGGGTAATATTGGTAATAAGATACAGTAAATATGATACTGGCCCAAAGCAGCCATATGTTTACATTAAGTTGCCTGAAAACCAGGATTGTGTCTGTTTTCTGTTCTCTTTCAATGCCTCATGCTGGAGAAACTTACGATTACATTAATATTCCTGCACTATTAAAAATAATGGGATATTTTATTTATTTTTTATTTGAATTCAATGAATTAACATATAATGTATTATTAGTTTCAGAGGTAGAGAGGTCAGTGATTCATCAGTCTTTTTTTTTTTTTTTTAAAGATTTTATTTATTTATTTGACAGAGCGAGAGAGCACAAGTAGAGGGAATGGGAGAGGGAGAGGGAGAGGGAGAAGCAGACTCCGCGCCAAGCAGGGAGCCCGATGTGGGGCTCGATCCCAGGACCCTGGGATCATGACCTGAGCTGAAGGCAGACGCTTAACCATCTGAGCCACCCGGCTGCCCCAGTGATTCATCAGTCTTATATGATACCCAGTGCTCATTACATCATGTGCCCTCCTTATTGTCCATCACCCAGTTAACTCATCCCCCTACCCAATTCCCCTCCCTCAACCCTCAACAAACAACAAACAAACCTAGTTTAGACTCTTTTATGGTTTGAATGTAGCAAATAGGAAAAAGGGCTAAGACAACACTTTTGAGATTCAAATGTAGAAGTTATGGATTAGGAAAGTACTTTTTAACATTAATTGGGTGCTTATAATAGTCTCTATTCTATAGAGATATAAGGCAGAAGTCCTTCGCATGTTGAACACTCTACAAATGTATTTAAGACTAGTTTGAATAAATGGCTGGTCAAAGCTACTCTTTGAAAAACAGAAAAAAACAAAACAAAAGTGCCTCCCAGACCATTTCTTCCTTTTCCTTTTCCCCTTTGAAAGGTGGAAGAGGGAAAAGGTTACATTTCAAAACTTTGCCTAACTCCTTGAAAAACCACTATTAAATGAATAGCTCTCCACATTAAAAAACAAAATGTTTTTTAAGATGAAAGAAACATTTTGGTTTTATACTGTTCTTTCGAAATTGAGAAATACTCGGAATGCTTTAGCAGTGATGCTCTCGTTCTAGGAGAGGTTCAGTTGAACTGCTTATGGTAAACCTGCTGGACGATGATGACAGTAATAATAGTAACAACAGCCATTACTTTTATAGTAAGTGCTAGATAATGTTCTAAGAGTTTATGTATATTAATTTGCTTAAATTAAGAGATACATAAGGAAACTGAGGTACAGGCATTAAGTAACTTGTCCACAGTTCCATACCTAGTAAATGGCAGGGATGGAATTTGAGCCCACATAGTGGCTCAAAAAAATCTATGCTCTTAACCACTTCCTTGTGTAGTGACTGAGAGACTTTTTAAGTTTTCTTGGGTTAGAATTGTGACTTTGGATATTTTGCTAGTAGGGAATCTTACAGTGGAAATCTATACCGTTTACACAGAAGTAGGAATAATTGCGAAATTGACAATTTCATACTTGAAATGAGTAAATTCTTTTTTTAAAATTTTTTATTGTTATGTTAATCACCATACATTACATCATTAGGGTTTGATGTAGTGTTCCATGATTCATTGTTTGTGCATAACCCCCAGTGCTCCACGCAGAACATGCCCTCTTTAATACCCATCACCAGGCTAACCCATCCCCCATCCCCCTCCCCTCTAGAACCCTCAGTTTGTTTTTCAGAGCCCATCATCTCTCATGGTTCGTCTCCCCCTCCGATTTCCCCCCCTTCAATCTTCCCCTCCTACTATCTTCTTTTTTTTTTCTTAACATATCTTGCATTATTTATTTCAGAGGTACAGATCTGTGATTCAGCAGTCTTGCACAATTCACAGTGCTCACCATAGCACATACCCTCCCCATTGTCTATCACCCAGCCAGCCACCCCATCCCTCCCACCCCCCACCACTCCAGCAACCCTCAGTTTGTTTCCTGAGATTAAGAATTTCTCATATCAGTGAGGTCATATGATACATGTCTTCCTCTGATTGACTTATTTCACTCAGCATAACACCCTCCAGTTCCATCCATGTCGTTGCAAATGGCAAGATCTCATTCCTTTTGATGGCTGCATAATATTCCATTGTGTATATATACTACATCTTCTTTATCCATTCATCTCTTGATGGACATCTTGGGTCTTTCCACAGTTTGGCTATTGTGGACATTGCTGCTATAATCATGGGGGTGCACGTACCCCTTCGGGTCCCTACATTTGTATCTTTGGGGTAAATACCCAGTAGTGCAATGGCTGGATTGTATGTTAGCTCTATTTTCAACTTTTTGAGGAACCTCCATACTGTTTTCCAGAGGGGTTGCACCAGCTTGCATTCCCACCAACAGTGTAGGAGGGTTCCCCTTTCTCTGCATTCCTGCCAACATCTGTCATTTCCTGACTTGTTAATTTTAGCCATTCTGATTGGTGTGAGGTGGTATCTCATTGAGGTTTTGATTTGGATTTCCCTGATGCTGAGTGATGTTGAGCACTTTTTCATGTGTCTGTTGACTGAAATGGGTGAATTCTGAATTTGGTTCTGCAGTAAGCAAAAAGACTGCCTTTAACCTGTCTTTTGAATCATTGTAGATCATTTTTTTTTTCATTCTTTGTCACTTGAAGACCCATAAATTCATCTTGGTACACTGGAATACTTGTCCCCAAATTTATTTGGGGAAAAGAAAGGAAGAGAAGAGACAAAAAAATGATGAAAGTCACCATGTGTCAATGGAACTTTGGTCTGTTCTCCTGCCCTTGAGGCACACTCTGTGTGCTCTGGGGGCCTCCTCCCACCTGGTGGGTTCCTCCCTTTAGGTAGGCTCTCCTTGCCTGAGACTTACAGCACCGGACTTGTATACTGACACGGAAGTATACTTTTTTTGCAGCTTTAAGAACTCTGCAACTTAATGGAGAAGATAAGGAAATGAAAAAGTCTGTGATGAATCAATCAAAGACTAAATGCATTTGGGAACTATCTTGTGGAGGAAAAAAACCCCCCAGTTTAAGTCTCAGAATACAATTTTGACGTATAAATCTGTTCTGTGTCTGTCTGCTCTGTGTTTTCGTTGATCTTCCATGCAACTGTCAGTGTTGTCATTAGAGGTTAGAGCAGGCCACAGATGTATCTTGATGAGGACATGCTGGGTAGAGAGTAGCCACATGGTGTATATATGCTAGCCTTGATGTATAAAAGGTGCATGTAGTTTTTGATTTGGAAACCACAAAAAAAGCAAGTCTCTGGCCCCTCTGGGGAATTCCTGTAATGAGAATGTGTCATTAATGACATTTCTTGAGGGCATCTGCAGCATGAGGCAGAGTTGATTTTTTCTTTCTTTTATTCTTTTCTTTCATCTCATTTGCTACAGAGCTCCCGTTCTTCTTCATGTTCATTTTCTCTCTCCTTTCCTTGACGTGCTATTGGCCAGCCTGCCTTCCAGTCTCCCTGTCTACTTATAGTATGTCCTGCCTCGCCCAAACAATTCAAGGGCAGCTAGTCTGCTATAATGAAGAGAGTATGACATTTCACAATTTTTTACCATATTTATTTTCAAACTTTTGTTTTTTTCCTTTAGGGCTATTCATTTTGACTAAGAAGGTTACTGTAATTAACATTTCTTTATCCTCTTATGCCTTTCATAAAGGGAAAAGTACTAGAATTCAGAAATAATGTGACCAGCATTGTGCCCAAATCTCAATTTTTTCCCCCTCAAATGCCTTTGGATACCTTATTCCGCTCTGTTATTAAACCTGTGCTTATAAGAAATATTTTTTGTATTTTTCAAAAATTTTTTTCCAAGTTAAATGGAAAGTCCTATTCCCGTGTACTCCTCCCCTTACCCTTGTCTTTGCTCCTTGCTTTGGAGAGCTCATACGTGATAAAATTTTTGTGGATGAGCATTGTCAGTTGGGCAGCAGTCTCCAAAGTAGTACAGTTGATCCTTTAATAACATGGGTTTGTACCGTGTGGATCCAGTTATACATGAGTGTTTTTCAGTTATTATACTGGAAAAGTTTTGGAGATTTGTGACAGTTTGAGCAAACTCCAGATGAACTGCATAGCCTAGAAATATTGAAAAAAATTGAGAGATATAATGAATGCATAAAATATGTGTAAATACTAGTTTATTTTATCATTTACTACCATAAAATATACATGAATCTATTATAAAAGTTAAAATTTATCAAAGCTTATGCACACAGACTTTATGTGGCACCATTCACAATTGAGAGGTGTAAATGGAAAGATGTATTATTAAATCATAACCACGCAAAGTTAACTATAGTACATACTGTACTACTATAGTAATTTTATAGACAACTTTTTGTTGCTCTTGCCCTAAGCTCAGGTGTTGCAAGTATCTGGTTAAAACAGTGGGTGACACTAATCATCTTATGAGCACTTCTCTGTGGTAAATTGTGTATCACAGTAAAAAGTGATCTTGTATATCACAAACTGATGATGTATGGTGATTAACATAACAATAAAAAATTTAAAGAAAAAAGTGATCTTGTGATTCTCATGTATTTTTTCATCGTGTTTAGTGCAATACTGTAAACCTTGACTAACACCAGGGGACCCATACAAAGTGCCACTAGTGATGCTGTAAGTGTTCCCAAGAAACAGAGAAAAGTCACGGCATTATGAGAAAACATGGAATTACTAATATCTACCATAGATTGAGGTGTACAGCTATGGTTGCCCACCATTTCAAGATAAATGAATCCAGCATAAGGACCACTGTAAAAAAAAGAGAAAAGGAAGTCTCATTAACCCGTTGCTGCAGGTGTGCTGTAGGCACAAAAACCTTATATTTTTTGCAAAGTACTTTTTCATTTCATTTTGAACATGCAGCTTTTTTGTGGGTGCAGGATTGCTGCAAGAAAGATACTCCTATAGACTCTTAATAGGATTTGGAAAGGGAAGTCATTATATGACAACTTAAAGCAAAATGAAGGTAAAGGATCTAAAGCTGGAGAATTTAATGCCAGCAAAGGATGGTTTGATAATTTTAGAGAGAGGTTTGATTGAAGGATGCCAAGATAACTGGAGAAACAGTTTCTGCTGACCAGAGGTAGCAGACGAGTTCCCGGATGCCATTAAGAAAACCACTGAGGTAAAAGGATATCTGCCTGAACAGGTTTTTAATGCAGACAAAAGTGCCCCATTCTGGAAAAGAAAATGCCACAGAGGATATTTAATAGTAAGGAAGAGAAGTGAGCACCAGGATTTAAGGCAGGGAGGGATAGGCTAAATCTACTGTTTTGTGCAAATGCAGTTGAATTTATCATCAGGATGGCTCTTATCCATAAAGCTACTAACTCCCCAGCCTTGAAGGGAGAAGATAAATACCAGCTGCCAGTCTTTTGATTGTACAACAAGAAGGCCTGGACAGGGAGAGCCCTTTACCTGTATTGGTTCCATTGATGCTTTGCCCTTGAAGTCAGGAAGTACCTTGCCAGTAAGGGATTAAAGTTCTTTTGATACTGGGTAGTACCCCTGGCTACCTAGAACCCCATGACTTCAACAATGAAGGCATCAAAGTGGTCTGCTTGCCCCCAAACACAACATCCCTCATTCAGCCTCTAGATCCAGGGAGTCATAGGGACCTTTAAGGCTCATTACATATGGTACTCTATGGAAAGGATTGTCAGTGCTGTGGAAGAGAATCCTGATAGAACATCATGAAAGTGTGGAAGGATTACATCATTGAAGATGCTATTGTTGTTTTAGAAAAAGCCATGAAAACCATCAAGCCGAAAACAATAAACTCCTGCTGGAGAAAACTGTGATGTCCAGATGTTGTGCATGACTTCACAGGATGGACAACAGAGCCAGTCAAGGAAGTCATGAAAGAGATTGTGGGGGGCCAACGGTTTCAAGGTATGGACCTTGGAGAAATTTGAGAGCTAATAGACACCACACCAGAGGAACTAACAGAAGATGACTTGATGGAGGTGAGTGCTTCGGAACAAGTGCCAGACAACGAGGAAGAAGGCCTAGAAGAAGCGTGCCAGAAAACAAATGGACATTAGACAGTAGGGCAGAAGGGTTCTGATTGCTCAATACTGCTTTTGACTTCCTTTACGACATGGGCCCTTCTAAGATAAAAGTGCTGAAACTAAAACAAATGTTGGTACTGTATAGCAACATTTTTAGAGAAATGAAAAAGCAAAAAAGTCAGACAGAAATTACTGTGTATTGCCTTGAAGTTACACGAAGTGTGTCTGTCTCTCCTGCCTGCCTCCCACCCGCTTTACCTCTTCCACCTCTGCTATTCCTGAGACAGCAAGACCAACCTGTCTTCTTCCTCCTCCTCAGCCTACTCAGTGTGAAGATGACGAGGGTGAAGACTTTTATGATGATCCACTCCCACTTAATGAACAGTAAATAATCATCATGCCATACAGGTAATGAATTTATCTGTTGTGTCTATGTATGTCTTGGTGTGGAAATCTAGTAACTGTATGGCAAGAACTGTGTGAGATATGTGAGATCATCACCCAAGTATTGATTGTGTAGAACATGGTGTGCGCGACTCGTATGGAAATGTATAGCTTATCTTTACATAGGCTTAAGGTGAGTGATATTTAATATAAAATTAATAGCATAGTTTTTTTACTGTCTTGTAATTGCTTTCAAAGAATTACATTATTATACAGAATGCCTCTCGTGATTGGAGGAAATGTCTATCAGCCTATCATTACAAGTGAATGGTTTTAAAAAATGTAACAGTGTTCCCAGTACTGTGTTCTGAATATGACTGTAATGCTGTATGCCATCAAAAATTTTATAATGATTAATTCATTAGTGTATAATCTAGGCTACTCTGAAGCAATCATATCAATTACACTAGACTACCATAAAGCAGTCATATTGCTGTTTGTTATCAATGCATGAATCATTTTATCTGTAAATGTATACAAATTTCTTTTTTACATTAGTTCTTCATTTTTGATGTCTAGTGTTAGTAATATGTATAACATCTACAGTGTTTTATGACGTGTAGATACCGATAGATGATACATTCATCTTATGAACAGATGACATAAACTTACGGTATCAATACAGTACATAATGTAGATGTATTTTCTCTTCCTTAAGATTTCCTAAATAATATTTTCTTTAGTTTATTGTAAGAATACAGTGTATAATACATATAACATACAAAATACATATTAACTAACTGTTGATGTTATTGGTAAGGCTTCTGGTCAGGAGTAGGCTGTTAGTAGTTAGGTTTTGGGGGAGTTAAAAATTAGATGCAGATTTTCGACCATGTGTAGGAGGCTCAGCATCCCTAGCCGCTGCATTGTGCAAGGGTCAACTGTATAGTCCTTCAAAATTGTATTTTTTTGAAGACTGACATGCCACGGTATTTCAACACTGAAAATTTGATGAAGCACTTCTTCCAGATAGAACTAAGAAACTGTTTGAAGTTGATAGGGTGATTGGAGCTATATAGAAGATATCCGTATAATATCCTGTCTAAATACCGTGGCATTCAAAATTGTGTTTTCTGCTAGTGTGGATGAATTTGCAGTGATGCACCTCTATAGCCTTTTGCTGATTTCTGTATTATAGTTAGATGGAAAACAATGCCTGGTGATTGTGTCCAGGCTAGTTACATACATTCATCTACTTGCTTTTTCTCCCTTTTCTTTTATCCTCTAAACCAGTGTTTGAGATGGATGTGCCTATGCTTGGACTGTATTTTTCAAAAATAATTTTGTTCTCATTATATGAAAGATCTGTGTTTCTATAGCAAATTCAGACAATATAGAAAATTATGAAGAAGTAAAAATCATGGTTGTTAACAGTTTAGTAATTCAGGGTGATCACTGTCAACAGTTTGGTAATATGCATGCATGGGTGTCCATGTGCACAAACTCGGGCATACACATGTGTTACACAAGAGTGAAATTATATAACACATGCCACTTACCAATCTTAAGTTTTTACTTAATACTTTGTTGTGGTTCTCTTCCCATGTTAACGGATATGATCTTTTAAAATGACTGAATTGTGTTCCACTTGATATATATATATCATAATCTGTTTCTCAATACCCTTTGGTTAGGTATTTAGTTTTCAGGTTTTCACTATTGGGAACAATGCTATACTAAGCATATTGGCATATTCATCTTGCCCACTAATATTTTGCGGACAAATTTCTATAAGTGAAAAAGCCAGTATAACTTCATTTTAAATATAACTGTACTGTGGCTGTGGCAATATATTAAAAAGTATATAATTTTGTATAGTCAGCATTTCCAGGAAGCTGATGATTTGCACCTTTAAGAATCTCAACTGTGCTCTTTTAGATTGAGTGTAGCTATTAGTGTCCAGATATATATTGGGCCAAAATGGCCTAGATTGCTGGACTTTAGGGTTTTTGGGTCTGCTTTTTTATAGATTTTTTTGGTCTTCTTTCTTATAAAACTCTTTTCTCAAACATGCCGCTTTTAATCTGTAGGGAGCTTGGAAACAAGATAACTAACCTTATTGTATGATATATAAAATTAAAGCAAGTAACCCCTGAGTCAAGATCTGTGGAGTATCCCAGTTATAGAGGTAGAATAAAGTTGTTGACTGGCTGAATTAGAATATGTAAGGACTTTCTGCATTTTGGGGGCTATTTATTTTATGCCCATGTTCTGTTGTATTAAATTATTTCTACTACAAAGCAGCAATTTATCGCTTAGTATAGGAGACAAGTCTATATGGATTGAGATAAAAGGTAAGGTTTTATTGAAATAAAAGGTCAGTTTTTCTTTGATTAGAAAATTCCCTTCCTTTGGATGGGTGGAGATGCTGTTGTAGTGTTTGCCTCCTCATTCCTTCTCTGCCTGGCATAACCCCCTTGTCCTCTTCATGGGAGAAGTGTATCTTTGTCTCTGGGCATACTCCCTGGGCTGCCCGCCCACCCTGCTTTCTCCAGGCCTGATCATGAGGGAGTCAACCAGGGCCTGGCTACCTGGCCTCTGGGAACCCCTGGATGGGAACAGTTTCCTGGGAGAGCTGAGCCCGGGGCTATGGAGCAGTAGCAGTCCTCCCTCCATTACTGACTGATTTGTTAGAGCACTGGGTGTGTGCCAGGAATGCAAAACCGAGTCAGACCCCTTCCTCCCCTCCAGGGAGCTCACCTGGGGGAAAGTAAGGCAGCCTCAAGGCATGTAGCTTGGTTGATAGCACACCCAGTACGCTCTGAATGGTGTGTTTTAAGGGGAGATACCAGTTCTTTCTGGGGATCTCTAAAGGCTTCCAGAAGAGAAGGGGAAACATGGAATTGGTGGTGGAAAATGAGAGGAGTTGTCCAAGATATTTACTGTTAGGAGAGGGAAAGGTGGTCAGAGTAGGGGGTATGGAAATACATTCTAGGCAGCAGATAAAGCTTGTGCAAAAACGTGGAGATGGGAAACAGTTACCTCTCTTTTGTGATTCACATTCTGCACAGCTCCCATGGCTGGTGCATTGAGTTTTGGAGGAGGGTGGTGGTAGAAGAGGAGATGGTAGAGACCATAGTGGGCCTTGTATGCTGTCATGAAATGTTGGACTTGATCTTCTAGTGATATTGGGGAACCATTACAAAGCTTTAATTAGCCTTGTGCCTTGATTCATGGGCACAGTCATGAGCAGCAAATGAAAACCTATTGTGCTCATTTCATGGAGTAATAAAATCCCATTTATGATTTAGGGGATGTGCTAAACATTAGTACTAGAGGGAGTATATTTATAATATGACTCATCTTTTCAGCAAGGCTATCATGGCCTATAAGGTAAGCAGAAAGACTCCTTTAATAAAGGGGATGCCATTTTCGACAGGTGGTGTGACTGCTTAGTGCCGACAAAACTTCTGTGCAGGTTGTCCAGCTTGGTGAAGGGATACAGGTGTAGGTGGTGGTACAGAATGTGTCCTTACCCAGCCTTGCCTGACAGCCCAACACAGAACAGATGACAGCCTATGCAGAGAGGAAGAGCAGTCTTCTGCAGCACAAAAAAAGACTGTTTGCTGTGTATTGATTTTTTTTTTCCCCAATTCATACCTGCATACAGATGCGGATCTGTCAGGGTATCATCTTTGAATACTGAGTTAAGCAATATCAGAGTTAAGATAAAAATCAATGGTTTAATTGATTTTTTAAAAACCTGACTTTAAAACAAAATGGATTTTCAAAAATTGAAAAACACTTGGTTAAAAATTATAAAGAAATGTATCAAGAGATTAGGATTTAGAATTTCTAATGTATAAATTAAAACATTTTATTCACTTGATCTTTTGAGTTTTGTATGCAAGGCACAATAGGCCATGGACTATATTCATAATCTGATATTAAAATGTTCTCAGAATTTATTCCTTTATAAATTATTCAGATGGAGTCAATAAAAAGGCTTTACGGGAGGTGGTCAGTGGGCTGTTGACTTGAATATCTTACTAAGCTTTAAGTACATTTTTTTGAGGGATAGATGTCGGTTTAAGGAATTCTCAATCAGTATATGGAAATGAAAGAATCTGGAAAGCTTCTGCTTCTTTACAAATCTATTGCATATAATGAGATCAGAGGTAGAGTCTGGTGTTTGGAGGCAGGCATGATTTTGGCAGCATGGATCAGAAGGTTGGGTTTCTGCTTGTGTCTCCACCACTTGGAGCGCTTGTGCGCTAGATGTCTTATTTATCTCTGTTGCTTTCATCTTTTGCAGACTTACTTCTCCCTCCTAATTGTACAGGTTTATTGTGAGAATTGAATGTTCTCATTCAAATGGGAATGAGAAATTTTACTTAGCTTGCAAAATACTTTACAAATGTAAGATGGCAGTATGAGGTGTCACATTAAAAAAGTTTTTTTTTAGTGGCATAGCATATTTTAACTTCAATCCATTTAGTCTGGCTTAAGTACAGAAAAAGACAAATCTACCTTCACAAGTAAACTAATTCGACTTTTTAAAATTAAAGTTTTTGGTTAAAATTTTTACACGCTGCTGAATAAAAATATTCAGAAAACAGGGTTTTTTTGGGGGGGCTTTTAAATCACTGATCCTTCTAATGTCTTTCAAATATTCCTTATTAAATTTTTGAACTGGACATAATCTCTTGGGAACATTTTTTTTTTAAAGATTTTATTTATTTATTTGACAGGGAGAGTCACAGTGAGAGAGGGAACACAAGCAGGGGGAGTGGGAGAGGGAGAAGCAGGCTTCCCGCGGAGCAGGGAGCCCGACGTGGGGCTCGATCCCAGGACCCTGGGATCATGACCTGAGCCGAAGGCAGACGCTTAACGACTGAGCCACCCAGGTGCCCTCTTGGGAGCATTTTAAATATAATAATTTGGTAAAATTGCAGGATACAAAATATACAAAAATATGTTGCATTTCCATGTACTAATAATGAACCATCAAAGAAATTAATAAAGCAATCCCGTTTACACTTGCATCAAATATAATAAATTTACCACTAACAAAATTTGATCAAATTTACTTTGAGTGTTATATTAGGGAATCCGTGAAATGCTCTGGCGGGTGACAATTGTGACTGAATCCACATTTCAGGAGAAAAATGACAGTTCGTTTTGTTGGTCTGCACATGCAGTGAATCTTCAGCCCTGCAGTGGGGGCCCTCCAGGGATGTTGGCACGTGCAGCTCATCAGTGACAGCCACGCTGTCCTGAGGTGACTTCTGAAGGGGATGGAGTTATTACTGCCCGTACTCCAAGTGCATAGAGTGGGCTGTATGATCCAAATCCACTTCATCTACACTGAGAGGGAAAAGAGAAGGAATTTGATTCCGATGCTTAGCACACAAAGCCATAAAGATGGAATCATTATTAATGTAACTATTAGAGGCTTACCTTCAAAATAAAGGAAGTTTGTTTTCATGTCTACTTTTAGGCCCTCCTGCTGTCGTTTACGCCTCTGGTTACATAACTGCATCTCAGTAGTGTTTCAAAGAATGGCACTTTGTGCCGCCTGGTTCCTGTGAAAATCTTGAATGAACTCGGTACCCCATTCCTTGCTGTGGTTCCAGTTGTTGCTTGGAGCCTACAGGACCACTCTCCTTGAGCAAGTAAGTAGGCAGGCAGCATTGTATGGTGGTGACTTGGAGTTTGGAGTCTGAAACGTGGTCATAACACTTAGTAGCTCTTGACCTTGGGCAAGTAACAATCTCTTAGAGCCTTATTTTCTTCATTTATAATATGGGGATAATATTTACCTTATCACGATGCTGTAAAGTACTTAGCATAGCATCTGGTACCTCGTGAGCCCCGGTAGAGGTTTGTTAAGATTGTGTTTTTATGATTAGACCAAGCATTGTGTGATTGCAATTCTGAGAATAGTTCTCTCTGAGTTAGGAAGCAGTTTGTGGACTCTTGTTATTAGGGTGCTTGTTAGTGAGGAAAGGAAGGATGACCTTGGGTTGTATGGCTGAATGGCAGGCGGTTCAGGGGGCTGAAAGGGAGCGAGTGTTATGGCTCTTTAAACAGTCAGTCAACATCTATTATTTGAAAATATTTTGTTTGAAAACACTGTGTTTGTCTAATTGTGGATTTAAATCCTTATATGTGACTGTATTGAGAAAATTACCGACACTGGTATTCTACCTCTCTTACACACTGAAATCTGTTTCTTTGCCAGTGCAGATTTCATCTCTGTCTTTTTGACTGAGGGGGAGAAATAAGATCCTCTTTGCCTCTTCTAGAATCTGTTAACACTTACTGAATTGGATGAATGAAAGGTTTGAACTGTGAGGCATTCCTCTGTGGGCCCGAAGGACCTGAATCCTCTCGGTGTAAAGCTCTCAGAGCTGAATTCTTAGTGGAAGAATGGTATCCGTGCACGTTAAGGATTGGTGTTTCTTGAGCTATCTGAGTAACTTTGAACACTACAGAAAGAAGTGAGAAACAAAAACCACTTGTCCCATAGGTTCTTCCAACTCTTACTTCCCAAGTGTGAATGATTTCTTAGGAAGACCATACTTTCTGTGTGACTGAGGGTTGAAGTGGCCTGATACTTGGAGTGAAAAGATGGAACAGGATGGAGAGAGTGGATCTGGGAGTCTGGAATGCTAGCCTCTGGTTCTGGCTTTGCTATTGTGTATGATTGTGGTACCGAAGAAAGGCATTTTCCTTGTCTGACTTTAATTTTCTTTCTTTCCTTTTTTTTTTTTTGCCTCTGTAGTTCAGGGGCTATAGGTGATCTCCAGGGTCTTGGGTTGGAAGTAACTTGGTGCAGCCTTCAATAAGGGCACAGATAGACGTCCTTGAAGCATTCTTGGCAGGTCGTTATTTTGTCTCTATCGGCTTGGCTTCCCTTCTAGAGATGGGGAAGGCTTTGTTTTCAAGGCAGTTTTGAACAACTTAATATTGAGATGCTTTTCATATTGTGTAGATTCCTAGCCCTCTGATAGCCCTAATTTTATCTTCTTTCATGCGATAAATCTTCAGATACTAACCAAGAGTTAAGATGTTAATTTTTTCCAAGTTATGCTGCCACAGGTCTGTCTAACTGTTGCTATTTGATGTAGTTTCAGAGCTTCAGAGTCATGCTAACTTTTTTGAAATTGTCTCATTGCCAGTTTTAACATGTGTTCCTTGGAGAAGCATATAGTACTTAAGCTAGGATGTCACCAGCACAGGGCATGCTAAGAAGGTTTGAAAACTGTAATTTAATTAGTATAGTCCAGGTTGATGTTTTTGTTAGTTTCTTTTGTTTCTTCCTTTTTTAAAAAATTTTTTTAAATTTAAATTCAAGTTTTATTGTAGACAGATTTGTGCTGTGTTGAGCATGTAGCTGTTATCCTTGGAGTTGTCTGTCACATGAATTGCTCGTAGGTAAGGCCTTATGTTATAGATGAGCAGCTTATGTTTTTTGCTCCAGGGCAGTACTTTATATTTAATCTTGTATGTGTGTGTGTTATTTTATGTCTGTTCCTTGTTCTGGACTGCTGAATTTTCTGAACTTTCCATCTGCCCTGGATATTAGGGCATCCCATAGGTTGTTTATTCCTCATTCTCACTGATCCTGCCCCTGGTCCATCCCAAGTGGTTGGTGAAAATGTTGACCAGGGCAAAGCCAAGTGGAGACTCTTGTGGCAGAATGCCAGGGTCTTTCGATGTTCTCTACGTTTGACTTGTGGGGAGCTGTCATTGTGGTTCCAGGTTCTTATTGACAATATATTTTTAATCATGGTTGGATGTAATTTGTCTTGATGTGAAGCCTTCAGTTAAAACAGGTTTCTCGTTAAGTTATCGTCTTCTGTCTTGAAAATTCTATATTTCTAAGTTTTTACTTTTGTGTGCATTTGGACTACTGATGCTAGCTCTTTTTGCAATTCTTGTGTTCTGGTTAGGTTAGCTTTTCTTTAAGTGATCTCCAATAATATTGCCCTCTAGGCCCCATCTTGTTTTTTTCTTGGCATTCCCAGCCTTCCCACAGCTTCTGTAGTGCCCAGAACCGAGTACTGAAAACAAGGGGGCTTGTGGACCAATAGAAGGAGGAAATATCTTACATTAAGAATGTTTCTGATCTTCTGGAGGTACCACTACAAGTATACACCAAGGTTTTTCAAAAGACTGTAACTTTAGACATTTTAAATATGGTCTTTGGGGAGGTAAAGTTTAAAATGCAGTTCGCTAGGAGAATATGCTGAAATCTAATTCCAGATATTCTGAATGCTCTATGTTGAAAAGTACTTTATAGAAAATAAAGGTGTTTTTTTTTTTTAAAGATTTTATTTATTTATTTGACAGAGACACAGTGAGAGAGGGAACACAAACGGGGGAGTGGGAGAGGGAGAAGCAGGCTCTCCGCTGAGCAGGGAGCCCGATGCGGGGCTCGATCCTGGGACCCTGGGATCATGACCTGAGCCGAAGGCAGACGCTTAACAACTGAGCCACCCAGGCGCCCCGAAAATAAAGGTTGTATAGATAATGGTAAGATAGGTTAAAAATAAGATTGAAATTTACCTGGCAAAGAGGTGGTAAAAAAACATTAGTTTGAGTATGTAAAAGGGAAATTGCTGCATCACAAATAATGCTTAAGTTCTCTTTGTTGATCTGTCTGAAGAGAAATGTCAGAGTTTCACATGGAGATAGTTATATAGAGTAGGACACACCTGCGTATTTTGTATTTTGTAACTTGTACTTTGTAATAGAATTTCCTTAGTTGCATCAATTTATGTGACCTTTTCTTAGTTTGATAATTTACAAAAGAAGCTTTAGCAGAAATGTTTCCACAAGAATATCACTGCCCAACTATCCCATTAAGCCAAGCATTTTATGATCAGCAAAATGAGTCCCTTCTCTCCTTGTTGCCAATTCTTTTGTCTTCCACCAACCCCCCCCCCCCCCCCCCCCCCCCCCCCCCCCCCCCCCCCCCCCCCCCGCCGCCAAGTAAGTGCATATCTGATACCCATTCTCCTTTTTCTCACCCCAACTTCAGGGGTAAAGGGAGATACTGGAAAAAACATTCCAAAGTCTTTTAAGGATGGAACAAAATTCTAGGAACTATCTCCCTATTATTTTATCACTCTTAAAATATCCTTTATGGAACATGTATCCCAAGTAATGGGAGGAGTTATTAGATATTTCTGTGTTTGAGGTGCTCTTTAGTGTAAAGTATTAAGCAGTATTAGAGCACACAACACATACTGTAGAATGAAAGGACCTTATTCGTGAGGATTAGAAAAGATGACTTGTACTTAACAGTTGTAAGAACAAGAACATTCAGAGGAATGGAGGATTAACTGGTGAGAATGATTTTGAACATTTATCTATAAATGCTTGAAATTTTTTTTTTAAGATTTTATTTATTTATTTGACCGAGAGAGACACAGCTAGAGAGGGAACACAAGCAGGGGGGAGTGGGAGAGGGAGAAGCAGGCTTCCTGCGGAGCAGGGAGCCCAATGCGGGACTCGATCCCAGGAGCCAGGGATCATGACCTGAGTCGAAGGCAGACGCTTAACGACTGAGCTGCCCAGGCGCCCCAAATGCTTGAAATTTTAATGTACTCATTACTTACAGAACTTTTTTTTTTTAAGATTTTATTTATTTGACAGAGAGAGACACAGCGAGAGAGGGAACACAAGCAGGGGGAGTGGGAGAGGGAGAAGCAGGTTTCCCGCTGAGCAGGGAGCCCGATGCGCGGGGCTCGATCCCAAGACCCTGGGATCATGACCTGAGCCGAAGGCAGACGCTTAACGACTGAGCCACCCAGGCGCCCCCTTACAGAACTTTTAGAACTACAACGGAATTTTGCCATTATATCACTCATTATCATTGGAATTTTGCTTTAGTTAGATATGGCTCCCAAATTATATAAAGCCTTTATCACTTTAAGTACTATACACCTAAGTCAAACTTTCACAGCATGGATTCCAGAGGGGTATGGAGATGAATCTGCATGAGTATAGGAAATACGGTGTCTAGAAGCTTTCTAAATAATGATTAACTTTTTGCAGAGAACAAGATACTGTATGGTTTCTAGATTACAGTGCTGTACGGGTACCTGTGGAAATTAGAACTCTAATGGGATTCAGTTTTATTAAATACAGAAGGTTTTGCACCTTAAAGGTGAAGTATCCAGTTGCACCCAACTTAGGAAATTCAGAGTTATTATTTTCACAATAACTGTTACTTTGTCCCCATGGGCAGACTTAGAATTTGCATTGTTGGGCATAATGTATAATTTATACCTCAGTATATACAGTTGAGTCTTATATCTGAATGAGGGAAATTAGCTTCATTTCTGTATCTACTGTAATTGGACAGCATTCATTAACCAATAATGATTTGAACATAGACTGTGTGCTAGGGTCTGGGGATATAGAAATGAACAAATAAAACAATATCCTTGCTATTATGTTGTACACTTAGGTAATACAGAGGAAATGCATGTATCTAACTCCATGCTCTCATGATAAAATTAAAGGAGTAATTGTGCATTGCACTAAGAATAATATGCTGTCTACAAATGATGTCACTTGCCAAGTTTACGCATCTGATATAGAAGAAACAAAGATTTTAGACTTAATTGAGGACACCTGTCTTTGGTATCTTTCTTGCAGTAATTCTAGTTCTCAAAGACTATCTTGAAACCATCAGCTGGAGTTACTTAAAAAACCCATTCAATTTAGGCAGTAATTGAAGATTGAATGATTATTCACTGGGGCATTGTTTTCATATTACCAAAAAAATCTAGAGTTTTTCAGGTTCAGAAGTCTTAGGGCTGTTGAAATTATGTTATTGTTTAGAAAAATAAAACTAAAATGTAAAAAATGGTCTGGAGTTTCTAAACCGTGTGATTTATGGCCAGTCCCATTTCTCTTGATATGGAGCAGGGAGCCATTCGGAACAGGACCGTTCTGATCCATGTGCAGTTGGCAGCTTAAGGTTTTCATAGACTAACAAGTGAGACCACTATGAACCCCCTAGCTCCTTAAGTTCTTGTATGGGTGCATCATCACATGGTGGAGCCAGGGAAAAAGAACACTTTGTCTCCAGACTTAGAAAATACACTTGGAAAAGAAAAGAGAATCTTTTGAATGAAACCAGAAGGGAAAACACGCATGTAAACAAGATTCTGGAATCATACAAAATAATGTATACTTGGACTTTTTGCATGGGAGTTGAAAACTTTTTTTGGCTAGTATAGATTTCTGTCTTAAAAAGAAGTTTTTAATGCTCAGTTCATAGTTTCTAATCTTATGAGCTTCCTGGTATTTAAGTAATATTTTTCACAGTGAGAGCAGTTAAATTATTTAGACATTCAGCCCCTCAAGTGTATTTTCTAAATTCTTTCCCTGGATAGCATTAGCTGTAGTCTTTGCTAAGAGATGAGTTAGGTACCCTCATAAAGCCTCTTTAATAGCCATCCTGGGAGGTTTAAAAAAGTTGTTTTTTATACCATTGGGAACACCCCCCCCATCTGTCAGTTGAATTCTTAAAACGATTGCATTTTAGGACTCAGTTTTTAGGCTAAACATGGCATACATTGAGGCAGATGGAGAACCTCAAGGGGCTTCCAATAACCTCCTGAAGGCTGTACTGTTGCCAGCGCCTCTAAGCCATGCCTATCATCCCACAAGGAGAACTCCCAATCCCTTTGCTCTCTTTGGTTCAAATTTGTTGTGGGCAGCAAACCTTAAGGTAGACAAAGGCAAGGTGGGCTTTAAAGAGGAGACCCTTACGGCTACTGTTCCTGTGACTATTGCTGTTGTTGTTCTCCCAGTAACTGTCTTTTCCTTTTTGGGGTTGACACATGGGAGAGAGAAGGTAAAGTCAAGAGAGAAGAAGGAGTCTCATCACTTCCTCTAGCCCGCTTGTTCCCTTCATGGTCTGCCCAGTCTACTCATTTTCCAAACTACTTGTTTATAAATCAGAGAGTCACCTAGGAAGGTTTCGTTGTTGTTGTTATTTATTTATTTATTTATTTATTTAGTTAGTTAGTTAGTTAATGTTAACCAAGTAGTTTCCTGGGCCTCACCATCAGCTGTTATCCTTTTGGAAGTCTGGGGCTTGAATCTTGAAAATGTGTGTATTTCTTGAGTTATGCTAATGGTGCTTTTGATGCCCAGTTAGATTTGAGAATTATGGGATACCTTTCTCATCCTAACCTTGAAAGTTCTGACTCCTAAGTCATAGGTCCAGTGGGACTTACAACATGACAAATAAAGCCACAGGGACCAAGGGTTCATGAATTAAGAGCCAAGTTTCAAAGAGCCAGAGTTTCAAGGAATGATAGAGCATTTGAACTTATCTGTAGTCATCCTGTTATGGGTGTTGTCTTTTTAGTACCATATTTAAATATATTAGCTTTTTCCTCTTTTATAGTTGTAAGTTGGTGGAAAGGTCCATTTGAAGATGTGATGGGTAAGCTGATCACCCCCACTCCCCCTGAAAAAAAGATGAGACTAATAAAAAATGTGTACTTTGTTTATATACATGTGATACCTAAGTAAATTTTTTATAAATAGGATCTACATTGTTTTTCTTCATAATCATCCATCTTTTTCCATTAGTGGAGTGTGGTCTTTTCTTAGTTTCTTTATCTTCACATTAATTTGAGAATTGTAAACATGTATTTTGATGGCATTTGTCCATTGATGGAGTTTATGAGGGGCTGACTCCTCAGAGAGGGAGGAAATTATGGAGGAGGCAGCGTTTGAGCCAAGCCTCTAAAATGTGGGAGAAGATGTGAGTTTAGAGATTGGTATTCTGTCTTGTTGGGAGGATATTCCAGATATAGGAAAATGTGAGCAAAGTCAACAGGCATGTTTGAGAAACAGCAGGCCCTGCTCCCATGGGGCCAAAGTGTAGGCTCCTTGAAAGAAAAGAAGACTAGATTAGGGGCAGAATGTCAGGAGCTTTCTGTTTGGACTTTATTCTGTGTATCATAGTTTTTATAGGGAAATGGACTCAGAATTTAAAATAGTAACTTCGTAAATGTAATTGTAGCACCACATCTTAGAAAGATAGTCTTTTATTTGAATTGTATTTCAGAACTTTAAAAACGACATATGTGCAGGTGCCTATATCATACAAAACAAATATCTTTAAGGGCTTTCTCCTGACACATACTTTGTGGTCCTGTGACTCTGTGGTAGGCTGGTCCTGAGAAAACTGGGATTTGGGACTACTGAAATAAATGATAACCTCATCATATGGAGAATAGCCTGAGCTGCATTTGGATCTTCTGCCTCTTAGGGTTTGGGGCTTCTTCCTGCTTTAGTTGTTTTGTTTTCTCCTCCTGCTGCTTGCCCCCTGTCTCCAGCCCTCCCCTCTCCCACTAACATACAGGGACTTTGAACTTTATGCTTGAAGGTTTGTGTCATCTTTCTATCCCTTTTGGGAACCAGTTGCCTAACCTTATGAGATCCTGTTTGAAACTGGATTCTGCTGTGTTTTTAGCAACTGATGAAAGTTGCATATTGCTGTCTTTTCACATCTTTTTAAAGTTGAAACGATTTGTATGCTTAATAATTTGTATACTTAATATAATAAGTAATTATTTATTAATATGATGATTTACAAAAATATAAAACCTTGGAGTTCCATAGAGACCTGGTGTAATAGTCTCTAACAGATATGGAAAGGTCAAAGATTAGTTGAAAGGACTAGTTTATTGTGATTTGTCACCCATTTTTCTTTATAGAATATTCTTTAAAGGATGTATTAAAAGGCACGATTCTCTACAAACAGTATCAAAATTTTGCTTTAAAAGTGTTTTCAACATTTTAAATCTTTCTGGTAATTATATGAAGTCTTTATAAAGACTGAAAGTACTTGGCATAATTGGTTGGGAGTAATGTTTCCGAATGGATATTTATTTTCAAAAAGCTACTTTGAAATCACATTAGATACTATTTCAGTATGATACTTTGCTTTAATTTATCCCAGAATTCCTGAAAAGGATTTAGTTTGGTTTAAAAATAAACAAAACACCCCCAATCTGAAATTATTTATTGAAACCAGATCTTGTCATCTGTGGAAAACCTATCTTACTTTCTACTAGATTTTAAAATGATCACTGACAGTAAATGCAGCATGAAAATCCTATGAAGAAAAAAAAAAGAAAATCCTGTGAAGCCCACATACATAAAATAATTTTTTTTTTAAAGATTTTATTCATTTATTTGACAGAGAGAGACACAGCTAGAGAAGGAACACAAGCAGGGGGAGTGGGAGAGGGAGAAGCCAGGCTCCCTGCGGAGCAGGGAGCCCAATGTGGGGCTGGATCCCAGGACCCTGGGATCATGACCTGAGCCGAAGGCAGATGCTTAACGACTGAACCACCCAGGCGCCCCGAATTTGGTAAATATAATAAAGGTAGCATTTCAAACTTAGGAAAGATTATTCAGTAAATAATGTTGGGACTAGTGAGTATTCATCTAGGAAAAAACAAAGTACAAATTTCACAAATATTGAAATGTAAAACTGAAAACATAATAGGTATTAGTAGAAACCACCAGAGAATTCTTTTATAAACTGCATGGGAAATAACAGTCTCTGTCTGATACATTAACTAGAAGCCATAAAATGATTGATAACAATCCACCTATATGAAATTCGTACACTTCTCTGTGCCAGAAACCACCAAAATAATTCATCAATCTGGGAAAAAAAAATTGTTTCTTTGCAACTCATATTACAAAGGGCTAATTTCCTTAATATATAAAAAGCTCCTTCAAGTTTATTGTAGACAGAAAGTGCTTTCCTAAAAATGTTCCTGCAAAGCAGTAAGAAAATCACAAGTAACCCAATAGAAAAATGGACACAAGTTACGATTTAACAGTTCACAGGGAAATAATAAATGGCTCTTAAATGTATAAAAAGATGCTCAACTTCATTCATATGAGAAATGTAAGTTAAAATTACATTGAGATAACCATTTTTTTTAAACATACGTTTTCTAAAAAAAAAAGCTTGATAACAATGGCTGGCACAGAATCTGGGATTTGGGACCACTGAAATAAAGGAGAGCCTCTTCAATCAGGAAGTTAGTCTGAGCTGAGTGAGGGAAATAGAATCCTCCTGCACTTCTGGTGGGAGGGTAAGAGGTACAACCTCAATGGAGGGCAGTTTGCAGGCACCTTCCAAAATTACAAATGCATGTTCGCTTTGACCTAGCATTTCTCCATGTAGGAATTTATTCTAGAGATATAGTCATACAGGAGTTTCACTGCATTATTTGTAATAGCAAAAAATGGGGAGTGACCTAAATACTCATCTATAGGGATCAGTAAATCAGTTGTGGTGGAATTCCATGCAACTCTAAAAAAGGGAGCCAGGGAGAGAGAGTGGCATGTGTGGTGTTAAACATGTGAAAAAAGGGAGAAATTAGAATACACACTGAACTACTTCTGGGTGAATATAAGGGAAATAAATCACATTCATTTTCATGGAGTGAGAACCGGTAACTGGGGCACAGGGTTGGAGGGAGATTTTTGTCACTCTTGTTCTTTTTGTGTTTGGACCTTCAAATGAAGACATGATCTCTTGAAAAAAATGAGTTCTAAGATATAAAGTTTCTTGAAAAGATTGAGCATTAAATAATAATTGTTTTAAAAGAAAATGTTTTAGTTTCTTTGAAAAGTAGCATTGCTTTAAGGGGGAAAAAGTGGGCCGTTGAGGGGGACCATGTGTGTTTAATTGCCTCTTCAGCGATATTAAAAATCGTTCACTTGTGATTTGATGCAAGAATATATTAAAACCCTGTAGGAGACCGAGTTCCGAAGTTTGCTTTGAAGTTCGAGAAAAGAAGGGGTTAAAGGTGTGATGCAGGTAAAGGAAGGGTTAAGGACATTATGCAAGCTGTTAAGTAAAAAGGAAGTGCATTACAAAATGCTGAGCTCAGGAGTCTGGCTGCCAGCCAAGCCTTTGCTTTCTTCACTACAGCTGAGGGCTTTCGAAGCTTCCCACCAGTGGGTTTGTCTGAACTGTTTAGGAATGCGGCCGCGGTCGCCAGCTGACGTCAGCGCTGCCGGTTCAGCGGCGGGCCAGAGCCCGGGACTGACAGCGCGGGGGGGGGGGGGGGGCGTGGCCTGCATGTGACTGACAGGGTGGGGGCGAGGCGGTGTGTGTGTGACTGACAGCTAGGGCAGGGTGGCGCGCGGGTTTGCAGTTCCTTAATGAATACGAACTTATGATTATTTTCCGTGTGGTAAGGTGAAAGACTTTTTTTCCCGTTTTCGAGAGCCAGGGCTCTGTATTGCTTCTTCTTAAATAGCAAAAAACGAAATATTTGTAACTTAGGTATCAAATTGTCAGAGTTCATGGGCCATTGTGTTGTTTTTGTTTCTGAGGGGGAGAAACAGTAAAACTACGGCGATTTTTGATGGTGCAGGGGCGAGACAGATGATTTTTACTGGATAATGAGGTTCTTGATTTTTTTTTTTAACCTAAAGCCCATTTTATTTCAGAATTATACTAGAAAGCAATTTAAAAGCTCCCAAATGCAGTTCTGTAAAACAGGACACCAAAAAAAAGAAATACTGTGTGGAAAACTGCCAAAGTTAGATCCAGTTCTATTACAAACACCTTTGGGCATGATAGGGTTGGGTTACTGTTGCTGATACTTAAGCTCTTGAAAAATGGGGACTTTTTCCTGGTGACATGTTGCAAAGATTAAGTTTAGTGCTGCATTTTCTCCACTTACATCCTGTTTTCATGTGGTTAATTTTACTTTTAAAAACATTTGTATTTCTCAAAAAAACCCCCACATTTGTATTTATCGACTATTTAAGTATATCACTTTGCTTAGTTATATTCAAGAGTTTTGTTAATCTTTTGGTTCTTAATTAATGTGAGTCAGAGGAATGCAAGTTTATTAACTTTGTGGTGTATAAGGCTATGAGAGGTGTGGATGGTCAGCATGGAGTGAAATACAACTTTATAAACAAGGGTATAAAAGGAGCCGTTAAACTTGGTGGAAAGCTTTGTTGCTTGACCAGGCCAAAAGGGAAGTCTGCCTTGAGGGGCTACCAGAATTACCTAGTGTAGTTAATTTGAGTGGCTTTGTGTAACTGTACAGGGACCCCAAATTTATAAGTTTATTATTATGACTTTCATTCAATACAGGAGGTTTGAGCTTATTTTATTTTTTAAAAGTAAGCTCTATACCCAACGTGGGGCTTGAACTCACAACCCTAAGATCAAGAGTCATAAGCTCTCTCTACTGAGCTAGCAAGGAGCCCCAGGAGGTTTTAGCTTTTCATGAAAGGAAGCCCTATGCATATTTATCCTTCTTGTTATGAGGCTGCTTCTGCATGATCTTGATCATTTCCTTAGGCATTGATGGCAGTCACCTGGAGTCAGTCACTATGATTTCACCTGTGTGTAGCTGCTTGGCCAAGGTGAAGTCAGCCTATACACCAGGAGGAAACAGAGAATAAAAAATCAGGACCTTCTTTTGCAAAAGACAACATGCTTAGCCCTAAATTACTCAGAGGCTCAAGTGTTCAGCCTTAACTTGGCAATTCCACAGAATTTAAGAGTGTTCTGAGTTTGTGAATAGTATATTTATTTTCTTTTTAAAGCATCAGACTACACGTTAAGGACTTGTATTTTTTTACTTAGGTATCTTTTGGTGATAATAATACATCTTATGCAGGTTAATATAAAAATATAAAAAGCTATAAACTATTCTTTTACATTAGATCCAAATATTAGGGTTATTTCATTTAACACATGCAGTATCCACAGGAATACCTGGTATATTCAACATTGCATTTGGAAAGAGGTTATGAATTCTTGCTTAAGTCACCAATTATATGACGTTGTCCACTCACTTTTGATAACCCTATGTCTTGGTTTCACCAGAGGGAAATGCTTGTAATTAGTCCCCCGCCTTAATAGGACTCAGGACAAAAAAGGTTATTATCAAGACATAAAAATTCTGAGCAGTAATACAGTATGGTTGGGCCCCCTAGGCAGCAGAAGAGGTAAGTTGGTGTAAGTCCTTAGTGATATCCATCTCCCTGCTGTGTGAAGCACCCAGCACTGTTGTTGTGAGGCCCTCGCTGGGCTGCCCTGTGTTCTGGGAGTGGAGCCTGAGTACTTTGAGTGTGGATTTAGAATTAGAGTTTTCTTCTTTGCTTTTGCAAAAATTGTTACCATTTTTTCTAAGAACCCCTTCAGAAAAATGGCGAAATTCTTACTGTCTTATTGAATGAGTCTGTATTTGGACTTTATGGAAGAAAAGTATGACCTAGTTAATCAACTGCTTTTTAAGCTCTGTTAGCAACTAAGGTGATCACATTTTAGGTTATAAAGGATGAGAGTATGGCAAAATTTGCTGTGCAGTGGTCTTGGTGTTATTGAAGGAGGAACCCCTTACTTGGAAGCTTTTGCCCAAAACTGTAGTATGTTTTTACTGCCCAAATACTATGATATATTATAGGGATTTTCAACCTTGTCTTTAATAAGAACCCTTTAAAATTACTTTTTTCTCGTTAACCCATGTTTTAAAAGATATTATCTAGAAATACATTTGCATTTGTAATTGCTGTGTGTTACAGTGAAGAAAAAAAAACAACCAAAGACATTATAGCAGGCAATACCGAACAGCCTCAAATAACCAATATAACCACACTGACTTGATTTAATTCCAGCCCACAAGAAACAAAACTGTTGTTAGCCTTGTAGCTTACCCCTAGGAAATCTTTAATTATATTGGGTGGTTTGGTATTTTGGGCAAAACATGTAGATACTTTATTACTGTTTCCAATGAACCATAGGGGAGTGAGACTGGGACCCCTATACTGAGACTTCATGATTAAAAGAGAAAAACGTCACAAAAGAAAGTTGAGCTACTTTTCATGCAAGGAAAGAGCTGTTGGATAGGTCAGAGTTGCAACTATCATACTTCAGATCTGGCGTCTTGTGTATTTGGAATGAAGTGGGAGGAAAAGCAGCATCCTTGGTGTGATCCTTTGAAGACTGATGGCTCAGGCATAGTGCCATGGTTTCAGTATGTTTCAGGACTTGCATTTAGAATCTTCTCTCCTTTCCTCCATATGACGAAATAGTGATAGGAAGGCATTTATTGTTTATATTATTTGAAGCAGCTGGCTGTACATTTGTGCCTTAGTTCTGGTTAGTGTTTTAACTATTTGCATATTCCTTTTATTGGCTACTTCTTGGTTTTTATTGAAATGGTATTGTGAGGAGAGCAAGTTAAGCAGTGAAAACAGATAGAACCAGAAAAGAAGCACATTGTGCTCAATTTTCAAAACTCTTCTTCTGTTAATCTCTGTTTTGGTTCCTAAGAGCATTGCTCAAGAATCTATTTTCTTGGGAGTGTCCATCTTATCTTGAATATTAAATTTAAAATGGCTGGTTTCATATGTTGCTTTTCGTTTTGTTGTTGAAGGTATTTGTCATTAAAATTTATTTTCTGTTCTCATTCACTCACTGTTTTCTCAGGTACTTTTTGAACAACTGCTATGTGCCAAACTTTGTCAGGTGTTGGTTATATGTTGCTAAATAAAAACAATTCTCTTGCCTGATGGATCTTTCACTCTAATGGAAACTAGACATGATAAAGTATGTGTGAAGGAAGTTCCTGAGGGGGGAAGGACCTGATGTGAAAGGAACCAGCATTGGTTGGTGAAGTAGAGGAAGATGAGGGGAGAGTGATGCCAGATAAGGTAGGAGAAGGGGGCAGGGCAAGATCCTGTAAAGTGTTTTTAAGGCATGGTACGTGAGTAGCTTTTATTCTGAGTGTAGTGGCAAGCCACCCCTTGGCTGCTGTATGGAGAATAGTTTGGTGAATGCAAGAGTGGAAGCAGGGTATCCAGTAGAGAAGAAAAGGTGGTTGCCATAGTTTAGGCACTATTAGCTCGTGCTACTATGGGCTGGTGGAGATAGAGAAGAATGGACAAATCAACATGGTTTAGTTTTTGCTTTGAACACTGGGGTGGTGCCTGTTTACTGGAGGGGTTTGGGTGTGGCAAAGTAAGGGTTTAGTTTGGCACCTAAGTTTGAGTTATTCAGCAGAGAGGTCAGATAGGTAGAGTGACTAAAATCTTTTTTTTTTTTCTTTCACTCTGTAGAATTAGTTATGCTTTTAAAATTTAAAAGGATTTAACTCCTGCTTGTTGGAGTCCTTGTCACTTAGACTGAGATACTTTATAATAGGAGACTTCTGTCTTGTCTGTGGAAGGGGAAATAAATGGCAACAAACAACCCCTAAACTGAGGAACTTGGTGTGAAAGAACTCTGCTATGCCCATGAAATAGGATTGGGAGGGAAATTAAATAAGACTGTATGTTTCAGAGGAGTGAGCCCCTAATACCTATTTCGATTAATGGATTTTTAAGTTTTTTTTTAATTTATTTTTTGAATTATTTTTCTCCAAGGGATTTTAGGTGATTAAGGAAAAAGACATAATACAATAAAATTATAAAAGAGAAAAAATAAAGAATTATAGATATTTGCCCACTGATTAGTTGATGAAAATTAGAAATAGTGTACAGGTGTGTTTTTGGGATAGTGTTAAAATCAGGACATTGTTCCACTTTCAGTACATTTTTATTTGGATAGAAGATTTATTTATTTTTTATTTTT
Source organism: Callorhinus ursinus (assembly GCF_003265705.2). Taxonomy (NCBI): domain Eukaryota; kingdom Metazoa; phylum Chordata; class Mammalia; order Carnivora; family Otariidae; genus Callorhinus; species Callorhinus ursinus. Next base: position 14,842,990 of record NW_027397085.1, on the reverse strand, counting down.
TTTTAAAGATTGTATTTATTTATTTGACAGAGAGACACAGTGAGAGAGGGAACACAAGCAGGGGGAGTGGGAGAGGGAGAAGCAGGCTTCCTGCCAAGCAGGGAGCCCGATGTGGGGCTTGATCCCAGGATCCCGGGATCATGACCTGAGCCGAAGGCAGACACGTAACAAATGAGCCACCCAGGCGCCCTTTTTTTATTTTTTAGAGATTTTATTTATTTATTTGACACAGAGAGAGACAGCAAGAGAGGGAACACAAGCAGGGGGAGTGGGATGTATTGGATAGAAGATTAAACAGTTGGTGTTTATCTTTTTTTTTTTCTCGTTTCTGCAGAGGATGCCATTGACCTATTCATGGTAGGACCTGCTTTTGGTTTGTTTTTCTGGTACTGTTATGTACAGACATTCTCATGTGATTCTCTGTAAAAACTAGTAACACATTTGTGATAGAGCCACTTACACTTAATAAGTTTGTGGCCATGGAACAGAACAAATAATGCTTCATTTGGCGCTTTTTTCTTGTAGTTGAGATACCTGATTATATAGATTGGATTGGATTGGATTGGGAATGCTGTGTTTATTCGTTCAAGGTAAGATTTTCTTGAAACTGGGGATATGGCAAATAGGGTTATAGGAAAATGGAACCAAAGACATTTAGTAACAGAAACAGAGGTGACCCAAATAATAGAAACTGCAATAAAAGTTGAACACTTTATTTCTTGCGTTATACTAATCCCTTTCTCTGTATTATTTTATTCAAGCTTTAATACTCACAATAGGGCTGTGAAATAGATGACATTTGAATCCTCACTTGTAGATGAGGAAACTGGGTTGTGGGGAGGTTATTACTCATTTAAGAAAGTAGAGCTAACACATATAAGTTGGGACTTGAACTCAAGTTTGGATTCAAAGCCCATGCTTTCAATCACTGTTCTCTGTGGCTGGAACAGAACCAACAGTTCTGTATTTCTTGTAGGCTTTTCTGCAGTCATGTAGTACACAGAGAAGTTAATGTGGTGGACCTCAAGTAGGCTTTCGCTTCTTAGTTTAGAAGCCAAAATGTATGAAGTGGAGTCTTTAATGTAGAGGTACTTAGTATGTTATGAAGGGGTTGTTGTTTTAGTGTATTGGCACAGGAGTATTTGGGATAGAAATACTTGCTGATTCCTGTATAAGACTGTTTGTTTTTGCGATGGATGGGAGATGATAACTGGGATTGATTGGCCACATAAAGATTGTGGGCCACATTTCTCTACAACTCACAAAGGTCACGGAGTTAGAAGGTAGTATCAGTAGTCAGTTACCTAAAAGCCAACTTTTGGTACGTGTTGCTGAATGAGCTTGAATTGGTTAATGTATATACTATATTCTACCTCAGAAGGATTAGTTAGGTCTTTAGAACTTGTTCCTCTTCATCCTCCTCTTCCTTCTGTTTTAGACAACTGAGAACTTTAAGGGCAAAAAGCCTTCATAAAAAATTTACCAATGAAAGGTAATGGGAGCTTAAGTTATTCAAGATAAGCTTATCAGGGTTTGGAATACCAGCAGCCTGATTTTACTGTAAAACCAAAAGCACAGATCATAATCTTTGTCTAACCTTCTTACGTGTGGGTTGGGGAGAGAAGTATGCAGATTGTGGGTATCACTGAGGACAGGAAGGGCAGGTAGAAGTGGGCTCTCTGCACATGAGCTTGTAGAACAAAAGGCATTTCTTTGTTGCTCAGTGAGTCCAAATGCTGGGAAGGAATATAGAGAAAGGAAGCAGAAAGGCTTGGTTCTCACAGTGCTGCTCTACTTGGTCATACCTCATGAAGGCCTTCTCAAGATGTGTCAATTCTGGTTACCCTTGGGATTTTCCTACTAGTGAAACTTCTCTTCATATAGCTTCATCTTTTCCCCCAGAAACTATGAGACTTCTTGAAATTTTTAATAATTTTAGAAACTCCAGCAGTAATTTCCAGGAACCACAGCCTCTGATATCATGCTGCTTTTGATCTTTTCTCTTGGGTGTTTATATACCTGTCAGAGCTTATATACTTCTGATTTCCTCCTGGGGGTGTGATAACATACTGTTTCTTTATTCTCTCAGAAGCGATGAGTGACCAGCAGGGTAGGTTTTTTAGCCAGCTGATTAGGACCTCATGCCAATGAGATTAAATCAAGGCTTTCATCCCCATAGGTCCATCCCCATGGGAGTGATTTAGTATAGCTCTGCCACCTCCTTTGGCCTTACATAGCTCAGTAGCCCTAGCCTGCTGCCTTGCCAGCTACCACTCTTGGATTGCAAGACAGAGTTAATTGAAAAGATGGATGGTCAAAAATAAGTAAGTTACTAAAGCTGGAAAAACATAAAGCCCACATGAAAGAACAGAAGTTAAGGGAAGTGAACAGGTGTGGAGGAAATGAATGAGAATGATGGATAGAAAGAGTCAAAGAGATAATGCCTACATTTGGTTGGATTAAGTGAAATTAGGTTGGAACTGCTGTTGTAGAAATGAAAAGCACAAGGAACTTACTGCCTATCTTTGCTAAAGGGTCTTGCTTCGGTATATATTATCTACACTGAACAGGTTTAGAAGATTACTAAACTAAAATTATTCAACTATGCCAACTAAGATTGCTTGAATTCCGTTTCCAAAGTTGATTTTTTTGAGTATATATTGATCCATGTTTGAAAAAAAAGTCTTCACATAGGTAGAAAAGCTGTTTGTTCTTTTCATATGCGTATCTGTCTCAAATATTGTTAGAAGTCACAGTATTTCAGTTTAGAATTGCTGAACCACAGGAGCTGGAAAGCCTGAACAGGCTGTGACTGCAATGTGAGTAGAGTCTGAAAGAAATGAAAAGCAAAAACTCACCAGAAAAGGTCCATGTTAGTATGTGCTTTTCTTAGTGTTCCCGATTGTTAACAGTATAATTAGATCCTTACCTCTTAAGAGTGTACATTTTAATTTGTGCTGTTAGGAAGGATTTTTGTTTTGAAATATTACAAATGAATGTCTTTTTCTTTACTTAAAAACTGGTATACTCAGAATTTTGAACAGTGGGTGGACTATTGATCTGTAAATTTTTGAAGCAGATTGTACATCTCATAGATTTTGCTATTTAAGCAAAATAAGTGACTTTCTTAATAGGAGGCTCTAAGTTCTTGAGTCCAACTGAAAACCATTGAGGATATCACAGAAGAGTTGAGGTTTTGTTTTGTTTTAAAGATATATTTATTTATTTTAGAGAAAGAACGAGCGTGTGCAGGTGGTGGAGAGGGACAAAGGGAGAGGGAAAGAGAGAATCTCAAGCAGTCTCCCTGCTGAGTGCGGAGCCTAACCCCTGGCTTGATCTCGCAACCCAAGATCACGATCTGAGCTGAAACCGAGAGTTGGTCGCTTAACTGACTAAGCTACCCCTGTGCCCCGGAGGAGTTGAGTTTTAAAATCAAAGTTCCTTCGAGGAGATCTAGTCATCCCATCAGTTAAAAAATGAGGTACTGAGGCAATGAGAAATTAAGTGGACAGTAAAGGACAAAAAGTAGTTAAAGAATCATAATGAAGACTCCAGGCCTTGACTTGGATTTCAGTTCTGTTATCAGCATCAGTTAGGTGCTTTGAACATGGATGAAGCTAAAGGAATAAGAAATGACAGGTGCTTTTGTTCACGGGACTCATAAAACCTATCTGGGGTTTTTGCAGGTGTCAATATATTTTTTTTATTTTAAAGATTTTATTTATTTGGGGAAGGGTGGAGAGATTGTGTGAGCAGGGGGAAGAGCAGAGCGGGAGGGAGAAGGAGGGGAAACAGTCTCAAGCAGACTTGTGCTGAGTGCAGAGCCCCATTCAGGGCTTGATCTTAGGACTCTGAGATCGTGACCTGAGCCAAAAACCAAGAGTTGGACACTTAAGTGACTGAGCCACCCAGGTGCCCTGAAAGTATCAATAATTTTAAAACAAAGAATTTGATGCCAAACTAGTCTATTTTATTTAAATGAAACCTTTTAGTACCTAGCTAGATGAATGAGATGGGAAGACAGAAACAAATGTTTCAGAGGGAAGTGTTATGGATGGTGATGGACGTGTGGATGTGATACTTTAGGTACACAGACAAGTGGATGGCTTGTTCTGTAAGATGTTCCTTTAAATTCTTTGGTGTAAAGATACAGCATTATTAGAGAAATAATGCCTGATTTACTCAGATACCTTGCTTTTCATGTCCATCAGCTCCTGTTTATAATTTAGTTGGTGTAGTTTCCATGCAGTGATACGCTCTTTTTTTCCCCAAGAAAGCTATTGTGACGTATAGAATAGAGTTATTTGCCCTTCATAGTTGATGCTATCAACAGTCACTCATTAGATTTGGCTGACCAGAGAGTCTGCAAAGATTGAAAGATTATTCTATGATTATCTTTTGGTCGTATTACTTTCGATGGTATCACATCTATTCTAGTTCCCATGAACCACTGCTGTGCTCTGGGCTTGAGATTTAGTTGATTTTCTTTTTCATGTGTGCTTACATCTACAACATTAAGATGTTAACATTTAGCTTTGCTTCCAATCTTCATGGTCTAGAACTTGAGTTGCCCACTAAGCCACTAATCACACATGGCTAATTAAATTTAAATTAATTAAAGTTAAATACAGTAAAAGTTCAGTTTCTCAGTTATGCATTTCAAGTGCATAGTAACCACAGGTAGCTAGTGGCTACTGTATTGAACAGTTCAGGGGTATAAGAACATTACTGTAGAAAGTTATATTAGCACTGGTCTAGAGTATCATTCATCATCCATACAATGCAAACCTTTAGGAGAGCCCTTTAGGACAGTGGTAGTAAATGGCCACTGCCCCCTGGTTGCATTCATCACAGAAGAGGATTTGCAACAGATAATGGGGATTTTTCCAAGCTGGAGTTAGGTGTGCAGCTGGGTTAGAAGTAGCCATGATTTTATTAATAGATTTTGTTAATAGATTAATAGATTTTATTAATAGGAAATTGCAACCAGAGACCTAAGTTGAAATCCAGCTCTGCTCCTTACTAGCAGTAGGGACTTGGGCCAATCATTTGATGTCTTTGAAATTCAGTTTCTTCACTTGTGAAATGAGGATCTATTTCATAAGATTGTTGAGAGTGTCAAATGCATTGGAAAGTAGATGATAAACTGCAAAGTCTCTGTAAGTGTATGGTATGTACATGCATTAGGAACTACGTGTACCAGCGGTGTTAATTTGCAGTAGTAATCTTTAAGTTCTGTCATCTTGTTTGGAAGGCATCACACTGAACTGATTGATAAAGAACTAGAAAATAACCACACAAACAAGCCAACATGTGCTTTAGAGATCAGAAAACGATCTAAGGACCATGTTAAAGTTGAAATGATACTAGTGCCCTAGCTTCTTAACAGCGTATCTAAAAGTTCTAACAAACATTTCACTTGCTTCTGGACCAGTAAGTGACTCATTTAACATCACATGGGAAGAAAGATCACTTACAATAAGGTTTTTAGATGTTCTCTATACAGAAGTTTCTAGTGTTTTTACCAAGCTACATCATTTTTCTGATCTCACAGGGAGTTGGTGCACAGCATTAGTCATTATCCTTGTTATATAGCATGTCAGACAAGTTGCAGCAGTGGAATGGGGGCTGCTGGCATGTGGAGTGGGTAGTGTGTGGGGAGTTGTTCTTTGGATCAGTCTGACTTGGTCACTCATTATTAAGAAGCAATTACAGAGGTTGCATTTGTGCTAGTTTCTTATCTTAGAACTGGAGAAATGAAGTACATGAGGCAACCTTCTGTTAGTGAAGAATACACATAAAATCTTCAGGAAGTGATACTGCTCCAAATCAGATGGCACCACCCAGATGGTAAGTTTCACTTTGTTTATTCCAACCCTACATTCCACTGTCATTTGGATGGTTATCTATGCATTCAGCACTGCACAAATTATACAAGCCAATGAATGAGCCTTCTGCCCAGAATCATAAATTGAAAACAAGAATGTTAGAAACCAAAAAACATCTTATGTTTAAAAGTTCAGCTTTTTGTTTTTATAAAATTTTATCCTAGTCTAATACTGAATGTTGACCCTAGCGGACAACATTTTATCCTCAAAAGCCCCCTCCTCCATGAACCTTTACTCCCCTCCCCACCCCCACTCCCTGTCCCCCACAAATGAACTGCCCATTCTCTGTTTTTTTTAAACTTTGCTTATGCCTTTGTTATTACTAGCCCTTTCTTCCTCCATTACTTCCTTCCTTTGGTGATGACAAGTTTTGAAGTAGGCAGGGTGCTTATGGTTGTTACCTCAAGAATCTAGTTTTTGAAGGGCAAGGACTGTCTTGAGAACAAGGAAGTAAAGTTTGCTGTGCAGGCTCTGATGGCAGACAAAGGATTGAGGGTGCAAATTAGAAGGAGATGGACTTGAATATAAGGAGTATCTTTCTCCATCTTTCTGAAAATAAACTGCTTACGTGTTTGAGCTGAGGCTAGGTAACTATCAGGCATGAAGATATAGGGCAGAAGGCTTGATTAGGTCTCTTTTTTGGTAATTACTAGTTTGGAGAGAATTAGGATTATATATATTGGGAACTTGAGGGCAAACCTAAGGGAGAAAGTCAAGATGTGGAGCATATCTCCCGAGGTGGGGGACAGAGAGAGAGCCAGGGCTTAGACCCAGGCCTTGCCCAGAGACAGCAGATGCTGATGGGGGCTCTTGACTTTCTCTTCAGACACTTCAAGGTCCATTTTCATTCACTGCCTCTAATCTTGAGCTTTATCCTAGCTATTTTTCAGGGTCCTGGGAGTGGGCTTCACTTTTGGATTTGTCCTGGCTCTGGTGCCAGTAGGCTATCCATGCTATGGGATCACTCTTGTTGGGGAGATAGTATAACATCGTGGTTTATGAGTATGGATCCTGGAGTCATAAGATTGAATCTTGACTCTTCTGTGCAACTTTCAGCAAGTTAATTCTTTTTTGTGCCACAGTTTTCTCATCTGTAACTATAAAGGAATATCTGGGAATGATACCATATTTTATCAACACTCACACCATTGTAAGAAGCACCATTGCTTTACTCTAAGAAAAATACACTGCCCATTTAATTATGACACATCGCATTTCAGGGAGGTTAAAATAGAGAAAAACCTACCTCTTAGGATTGTGGTGAGGAGTAAGTTGGTATTTGCAAAGCACTTAACAGTAGTATCTAATACAAAGTAAGTGTTCCAGGTGTTAGCTGTTGTCTACTGTTGAACCTGTTCTATTTAGAGAAGTTAATTTAGTCATCTAGTCAGTGTTTATGAAGCACTGTGCTTGGAAGACACTGCAGCTCTAGACCACAATCCTTGCTCTTAGGAACCTTATATTCTAGTTTTGGAGAAACTCACAGAAAGAGAGGAATCCTCATACAGCCCAAAAATATGGACGTAATTCTTTGGGAGCAGAGTATAGCGTATAAGACTAACTTTGCCGGCAGAGTCAAGAAAGGCTTCATAGAGTCAGTGGCATTTAAGCTTAATCAGGAAGCATAACAAAAGGGCTCACCGGAAAGAGGGGGCCAACAGAGAAGGACGGTGCACGCAGAGGGAATAGCTTGTGTAAAGGCATAGGGCTTAGAGTCAGCGTGACTGCAAAGTTGAGGGTGTGTGTGTGTATGGGGGTGGTGGTGGCAGCAGGTAAATATCAAGAGGTCAGCTCCCCCAGATTGCGAAGGGTCTTGTGTGCCAAGCTAGGGAGTCTGAACTTTACATTCTGTCCGGTAGCAAATGGGTGGATAACTGGAGGTTTTAAGCAGTGGAGTGATGTGAGCAGAATAGCTTTTTTCCCCTTCTGTATTGTTACTGCACATTCATACCTTGTCGAAGCAGGATCTGCTCTTTTACACTCAGCCGTGGAAGTGTGGAGGCTGCTTTTAAACCGTTCTTTGATACAGGTATCCCTTCTCCGTTACAGTGAGGAAAGCTATTGTTTGCTTTCCAAGGCTATAAAATGATTATATAATGAAGCCTCTTTCTCATACTATTTAAATATAAGCACTGTATTTACGAGATTAGGTGGCAGAACACTAGAGTGATACATATACACTTTTTATATTTAAAATTTAAAAATATGATAATTTCAAAACTGCAGAGAAGTTGTACAGATAGTAAAGGCTACTTGTAAACTTTTTGCCTCTATTCACTTAGCATTTTAGCCTATTTATCATTGAGCTCTTTTACTTTCTATACACACACAGTTTTTTTCTGAACCCTTTGAGAATGAGTTTCATGGAGATATTTTCTTATGAAACCACTAGAGAGTACAGTGGTCATCTGTAAATTTAACACTGATGAAACTTTTAAAACTAATTTACTCTTTATATTCCAGTTTTTTCAGTTGGTCCAATAATGTTCTGTATAGGTTGTTCCCTCTCCCCCCCCCTTTTCAGTAACAAGACCCAGTCTGGAATCAGGTGTTGCATTTAGTTCTCTCTCTTTAGCCTCATTTAATCTGGGATATTTCCAAAGACTTTATCTTTTATGACAGTTGACATTTTTAAAGAATAGAATCTTCCCTTTCTTTTTTTTTTTTTCCAAACCAGTATAGCTTTTATTGCATCTTTAAAATATCACAAATAAGTCTGAAAAATCATCTGGCATCTTGCTGTTTCTGTAGATGGACAACTCAGATCTTATTCATCAGCCTGCTGAACTGTTCCTTTTTCAGAAACGTAGATGCCATCCAAAAATTTTCTGATGTCCTTGTTTTTAACAGTTGTGACTTCCTGAATCAAAGCAGCTGAGTTTGATACAGGTTCAATGTCATTTCCTTTAAGAATTAACTCATCTTTTTGGGCTTGAGATACAGAACAAGCAATACCTGGCCTCATCCAAACCCTGCGGATGTATTTCTCACCCAAGAAATGTCGGATTTCAACAAGAGAACCATTCTCCTGAACAACAACGTTGATGGGGAAGTGAGCATACACAGACCTCATCTTGTAACGGAAGCCCAGTGTAATGCCCTTGATCATGTACTGTACGTGACTACAGATAGCCAGCTCTTTTCTATTTCCCCACCATTTGTCAACTCGGAGCCTCTTCTTTTTCTTTCCAAGAAGACTGAGTTCTACATTGATGTGATTGAAGTCCCTTCGCAGGGCTCCTCTGGGTCCCTTCACAATAACTGTGTGTCTCTTCAGAGTGATGTCAACATTTTCTGGAATGTCGACAGTCTGATTGCTGAGAATGGTCTTCATTCTCGCAGGAGATGCGGCAAAGATTCCCTCTCTTTCTAATGGGATGTTTCTTACTTAGTTTTCTCATGATGTGATTCAGGTTAGGTATTCCCTGCCAGAATGCTACGTAAGTAATGTGTTCTCAAGGATGCGTATCACATCTGGAGGCACATGAAATCCACTGCCTCTCATTGGTGCTTTTGACCGTGATAATTACTTGGTCAAGGGTTTTCCAGTTTCTTCACTATATAGTTACTATATTTCCTAATGAGCATTCTGTGGGGAGTATGAACATATTCTGCTCCTCATCAAAATTTCCCCTAGACTTGGCATCGACAGGTGATTCATGTTTGAACTAGTCTTCCTTATAATAGTTGCAAAATGTTTCAGTTATCTCTCTATATTTTTTAAGTTTGGTGTTTTTTATAAAAATTCTAGTGCATGTGTTTCTTTTTTAGTAGTAATCAAACAGCTATTTTAATAAAATTCTTATCTTACCTTGTTAAACATCTTACATTTACAATGATTCTTTCTGACCCAGTTAATAAAAATGGGATTTTGGTGCTCTTGGCTGGCTCAGTCGGTAGAGCATGCAATTCTTGATCTCAGGGTCATAAATTCAAGTCCCACGGTGGGCCTTCAACTCACTTTAAAAAACAAAACCCAAACAGGATTTTATTGTCCAGTCCACCACGTCTGTCATGTTGAGAAATCCTTTCCAGTACTGAAGAGGGCCTCCTTAGTTCCTTTGTACCTTGATCATGGCTCCTGGACAGGTTAGGGAGGAGCTTGGTAGATTTTAATATTATCATTGGAGGGGACTGGGACCATAGGAGAGTTACGTTTATAATGGGCAGTACCTAGAGGGGCTCTAACTTATATAGGACTTCCTTAATCTGTTAATTTATTAGTGTTCTAGGCATTTTCCTGAGCAAGCCACCATTTTGGTGATTCTCTTAGGCTACTTTATTTTCAAAATTACAGGGATGCCAGAAATACATCAAGGGATGTAGAACATAGTCATAGTTCATTAAATGTCTTCATATTGTTGTAACCTCTTCTGCTCCAGCTTTTACGTGTTGGTTTTTGTTTAAAATGGGCTTCACATGTTTGCTTTCTGGGTAGCTGTGTGCTTTTTAATGACTGTGGCCTGTGCCTCTCACTGTCGCTGACTGTGTTACTAGTCACAAGGAGGGGAAGATGAAATACTGTGAAGGATTTACTACAGGTCCATTGCTACCATTATAAAACCAATTCTCAGTAATTTAGAGAAAAAGTTACTTCATTCCTTGGGTTTGTTACATCTTTATCACTTTGTGTTTTGAGATGGCAGGGAAGATCAACCTCAGTTAAAAACAATTTGTTTGTGGCTAGAGGGACAGTGAGGTGTTGCTGCTCATTTGAGGTGCAGATTCTGAGACATTTAGTGAGTGCCTACTTTGTAAGAAGCACTGCTGATGTGAGTTAGAGAGTGATGATGTGCTTCTTGACTTAATCAGGTGGCATGATTACTTTTTTTTTTTTAACTGGACAGATAATCTCTTTAGTTGCTGGTTGGTATTTTTTATTATTTTATTTTATTTTTTTCATCATGATAAATGTACTGTTTAATCCCCCTTCACCTATTTCAACCTTCCCACCATTCACCTTCCCTCTGGTAACCATCAGTGTGTTCTCTGTAGTTAAGAATCTGTTTCTAAGTTTGTATCTCTCTTTCTTTTTTCCCCTTTGCTCATTTGTTTTTCTTAAATTCCAGAAATGAGTAAGATCATATGGTATTTGTTTTTCTCTGACTTATTTTAATTAGCATTATATGCTCTAGCTCTGTCCATGTTGTTGTGAATGGCAAGATTTCATTCTTTTTTATGGCTGAATAATATTCCATTTTATATATTCATACATATATTTGTGTGTACACACACAAACACACACACACACACATCTTTATTCCATTCATCTATCAGTGGATACTTGGGCTGCTTCCATAGTTTGGCTATTGTAAATGATGCTGCAATAAACATTAGGGGTATCTTGCTTTTTAAGTGAAATTTACTTAAAAAAGCAAATCTTGAAGTAAACAGTTGAACTGATAAGCTGATTTTGATTGGAAATGTGTACATTGACATGGTTAATTATTAATATATATCACAGTTGTCTTGTTTCACATGACTATGTTGTAATAATTTTTTATGTGGGGATCTAATGGAGGAAAATTTTAGATTTCTTGATATATTAGTTAATGACAATGTTTATAAAGTGGATGAGGTAGAAAATGTAAAGATGAAGGAGAGTGGAAGAGAGATGGGGTCACAATCCGAGGCTCTCGATTTTCCTATAGAATATAGTTACAATTCTAGCATAGCATATAAAGTTAGTCTGAGCATAGGGAATGCAGTGCTCCTACCTGTGTTTTAGATTGGTAGTCTAGATTGCAGTGGCAAGATGGCGGAGACAGGCAGGGTGAGCTCATCCATTAAGGTTAGAGGTAAAGTCTGATTTAGAAGGGCTTTGGGAATGAAGGTGAGGCAATACATACGAGGGAGAATGTAGAGGAAAGCATTTACAAGATCCGCTGTGACCAACATAGTTGAAATGAAGGAGTCTAACATGGCCTGGAAGTGGTACTGCTTTTGACAGGAGATAAATAAGGTACAGGTGGATATAAATATGTATTGTACTTACGGAGATAGCTAGCAAACACTTGGGCAGGGAGGACTGGTCATCAGAAGAAAACAGGTGAAGATACAGACTTGGGAGCTTGCTGTGTGTGTGTGTGTGTGTGTGTGTGTGTGTGTGTGTGTGTGTGTGTATCTGTTGTGTGTGTATTTGGTGTGTTCTGCAGTACAAAGTGTGGGAATGGATGTTGTTCAGAAAGAGGAAGCCTTATCCATGTTAAGGCCGGAGGACAATCCAAGGACAGAGCCACTCCATTGCTCAGCTCCAGTGGGTAGCAGTTCACATTGCCATTTGTGTGATTGGCATCCCCAGGACTTGTGCAGTGGGGCAGATCTATATAAAGGGCATATCTCTGTGCATGATCTTTTACAGTAAGGGCAGATATGAAGTTTGAGTCTCCTACTCAGACTCAGGCTCATTTAGATCCATGAATGATAAGTGAAAGGTACTGAGAAAAGAGGTGTTTTGAAAGGTTGATGGAGAGTGATGCCAGTTAACTTGCCAGAAACCAAGTTAAAGGGTTTTATGGAGTAGTGTCAGATGTTGTAGAGAGGTCAAAGAGAATGAGGCCTGAGAAGGCCTTTGTGCTTTTCATTTATGAGATTATTAATTACCTTTAAAGGAACCCCTGACCATGGGATGTTTGTAATGGAAGCCAGATTGCAAGGGGTTAAAGAGTGAGAAGAGGAGAGGTTGGAAGCTCCTTGAGGAAGCAACATCATTGTGACTTGATTTTATGAACTATATAACATCATAGAATATTTCTAGATGAGGTAATTTTTAAAAATAAATTTGCAGGGCACCTGGGTGGCTCAGTTGGTTGGGCATCTGCCTTTGGCTCGAGTCATGATCCCATGGTCCTGGCATCAGGCCCCACATTGGGCTCCCTGCTCAGCGGGGAGCCTGCTTCTTCTCCCTCCCTCTGCCTGTCACTCCCCCTGCTTGTGCGCTCTGTTAGATAACTAAATAAAATCTTAAAAAATAAATAAATAAATTTGCATTTTAGGGGCGCCTGGGTGGCTCAGGTGGTTAAGCATCTGCCTTCGGCTCACATAATCATCCCAGAGTTCTGGGATCAAGCCTCATGTGGGGCTCCCTGCTCAGCGGGGAGCCTGCTTGTCCCTTTTCCTCTGTACCTCCCCTGCTTGTGTGCTCACTGTCTCTCAGATAATAAAATGTTAAAAAAAATCAAAATAAATTTGCATTTTAGAGATTTTGAATTGTCATAGTAATGTTTTTGTAGTTTTCCTTATACTTTAAATTTTTTCTTAAAATTTTCTTACAATACTTAGGGAATTAGTAAGATTCTCAAATTTTATTTTCTATATTGTTTATATTATCTCGTATTAAATCATACTAATTTAAAATATTACATTTCCCATAATATTCTAAAAGGTAGCTTGTGGTATTCTCAGTATACATCTATAGAAAATGAATCACTTTTGTAAAACTGTATAGTGAATTTTTCAGACTTTACATCCCTTGATCTTTCCAATGGAACCAAAGTATTTTCTGATCTTGAATGCATATTTATGCAGTTGAAGGTTGTAGTTAGTGATGACAGCTTACATTTCAAATATATATGAATATAGATTTGTGTTGGGAAAATAATACAGGAACTTTAGGAAAAAGCTGTTGTTTGAACCAAGATAGTACTAAGTAAGTTGGGAGTTTATCCTGTACAGTCAATACTGGTGTTGGGGCAAAGGGTTATGAGCGAAGGGTTAAGAGGGAAGAATCTTATGATCTGCTAATGATAATTAGCATCTTATGATAATTAGTGATTTTTTTCTCCTGTATTGCTTAAACATTTGACAATTGCAGCTACCTTCTTAATTCTGTTAAAGAATGAGACTTAATTAAGAGCACGTGTGTTGACGTGGATATAAAATCAATGCTCAGTTTGCCTGGGAAAAGTTTTGGGTTTCCTTTTTCTGTTTTTGTTACTGGTTTTTAGTCTTTTTGGAGACTTGGCTAAGTCTGTAGTGGGTTTTTCTCCTTCCCTTTTGTGTGTGTGTGTGTGTGTGTGTGTGTGAACTGCATTAGCCATTCACAGAACAGAAGCAAATAGCCATTTTTAAAATTCATGTCTTCAAATGTTAATTTGATGCTTTGAGGCATAAATGACCTTTCTAGCCAGCCCAGACTTGTCAAACAAAGGAATGATAGGAACAAGCTGCTGTTTGTTCTAATACAACAGGCTGTTTTTCACAGAGAATTTCAAAACAATTTTGCTTCCCTCTTCTCTAAAACATGAAACTTCAGCCTGTGCTAGGTTTGAATTTAGAAAGAATTGTGTACATACAAGTGGTTAAATGGAATCCCAATCACCTGTGCAAAATGAACCCCAGTTTATAGAATATACAGATGTGTGTAGGAAGTGCTTGCTTAGCTTTTCTCAGCCCAGTGTTGGGCTCAAATATAGTTGAATCACTGGGTTCATAGAGTGTGGGAAGCGAGAAAGAAAAAAAGACCAAAAACAGTAGATTAGCTTTTCTGTTATTCTTGTTGCAAATTACTTGAAATGAGTGAAGTGAACTGAGGCAGTGTTGTGGAGTGACTGCTGCACTTGGTACCTAAGGACTTTGGTTTTTATCACAGCAGGCTAGCTACTAGCCTTGGACCATGATGTGTCATCTAACCTCCATGAGTTTCTTGATCTGTCAAATGGAAATAATACTGCTTGTTCTAGTCTACTAACAACTCCATAAGGATGTTTGTTGAGAGGTACCTATGATACGGATGTGGAAGTGTAAACCTGTTGTGCATTTGTCTCAAAAATTGTGACATTAATTTATCCCCAATTTGTTGTACATGTTGTCCACTGATACCAACTCTTCGTTTCCGGTTATGTTATGAAGTAGATAAAAATTGTGAGTTTTAGTTTTTCATTGGGTTCTCATGTTCTGAAATAAATGACCAGTAATCAGGAAGCCAACAAAACAAAAAACAGTCTACCTGTAAATACAAACCACCCCGTCTGTATGCTTACTCCCGAATAGTTTAGTATCCACTTATTTCCTTTGAAAGTTTCATACTCCACATAGAAGACTGGAACACATGCTTTGTTTTGGTGGATTGTTAGTTTGATTTTTCCTCTTAGGTATCATGAAGAGGCAATAAATAAAGGAAATAGTTCATTTGTTGTCGAAGCATTTTTTTGTCATTAACCCAAATAAGCTTAAAATAGTCACCATTATGTCCTGAAAATTTGTTCTTAAGTTCTAATTGCTAGTACTATAATAACAACAGAAGATTTCCATCAAGTACATTTGTCTTCTTGCCTTTCATTCCTGTCTAAGCAAGGCATAGAACATTTCTGCATTAATTTATATTTGGGGATCAGTTTAGATTCTTAGGGGTAAGAAAATCATTTGGAAGTTTGACAGTTCTAGTTAGGAAAAGACTTTCTATTTACATGAAAGCATGCAGTGCGGCATCTAGTTATGTTATACTAGAAAAGGGAACACGAGGATCTGTGTGGAAGCTAAGAAATTAACTTTGGATCTAAAGTAATAGCTTAACCTCTTGACCAGGATAATAGGATTTGTTTGTAGACTTAGTTTTACCATTTATTTATGGGAGGGGTTGGGAGACAAGTGAAAAGGAAGGGAAGGGTTTATGAAATCAAATTCTTATAAATTTCACAGGATACTTGAAGCTTTTACCACAGTTAGGAAACAAATACAAGTCAGGTTTTATAATTTATGATGAGCTGTTACATTTTATGGAAATGCTGTGCTCTTAAAAATAATTTTAACCTGCATTTAGTATATGGTATTTTCCCTTAACATAGTTCTATTTCTAGGACCCCCAGTGTTCAGTTGGAGCAATTTTGTGAAAAGACCCTTGTACTGGGAACCAGAAGATACCCATGTCTGGACCAAGTCCAGCTACTAACTAGTTGTTTGACCTTGGGTAATTCACTTGATTTCCGTGGACCTCCTGTCATTTGATAAATGATAGAAAATATAAATAATTAAGATGTCTCATAATACCACTTAAAATCTTACTATTTTTGTTTTTGGGGAATGTTAATTAAAACCAGTAATGGAACTTAATTTTAGGTATAAATTCAAAATACTGTTATTTGTTTTTCCCTTGAAGAGTTTTCATTTAGCCAAATGGATTGATTTAAAGTTTTTGACCACAGCTGCTACAGAAATGTGTGCACAGCTACTGTTTTGGTAAACACAGACTAGTAACCAGATGGTAGTAATACTTTATAAAAAGTTAGGCTATATGGGCTGGGAACCATCCAAATGAAATTTTCAGTGTTTTGCCTAGGTACATTGGATTTAGTACACATTAAATGAGTTTCAGTGTGTTTTATTACTGCAGTGGCTAGAAAGAACAAATAGAGTATTATGTGGAATACAAATAATGCTTATTAAGCTTGCAGTTGATTCCTTCTGATAGATGTTCCAAATTGCTGTCAGACTATATTTACTTACTTATAAACAGATGTGCTTTTGCTTTAAATCAGGATAACTATTGCAGACCTAGTTATGCATATTTTAAACAACTGTTAAGGATTACATTTTAAAATCATTGTTGATTAAATAAGAGGCTGATTTATTATATTTTCTAAGGTTGTTGGTTTGTGGTGGTTTTAGATGACAAAGAAGTTAATTTTGATTTTGAAATGCTGATTAAAGATGGGATATCATCAACTAAAAATTATTTTCTGGCCTGCAGTCGATAATGTATATCTAAGATGAATAATTAATTATCATATTAAAAAAGCTTTAGTCACTATTTAATTATCACCAAATGAGATGTTGGTAGCAATTTAGACATCACCTGACCAGTGTTTTAACTAAACAATACAGTGGTACTAATCTTAATCTTGAATTTTACAGATTGATAGTGTTGGAGAGTATTTTCTCCAATTTTAGTTTTTCTTCCTTACATGTATGTTGTTGTTAGGGTTTATTTGTTAAAATCTTTGCTAGGTAGGGGCCATACTATTCGTTTAATATATAAAGCTTCTTTAGCCTCAGATCATGACGTTAGTCAGACTGTGAACTAGCTTATTCTTGCAAGTCTTGGTCACCCTCAACTCTTTTCTGGTTTGATGATTGGTTCTACTTCCATGGGTTTGTATGACAGGTCCTACTAATTCCAGATTACTTTTTTTTCCACCATTCATGCCCACATGCATTTACAGCAAATATTTATTGAGTCATCATTATCAAGTGTTAGGCATTATTCTGGGACAAATAGGTGACCCTAGTTCTTTGGAGTTCTCCTCCTAGTGGGAAGATAAATGTTAACTATATAACAGATGTAAAATTGTGGTTGTGATAAAGTACCCAAACATAGAGGCCCCTTAATGGTTTCTGCTCCTCAGAAATAGGACTAGTTCTGTTTATGATAATATAAAAACAGTGTAACTGGCCTATCTTCCCAGGTTGTAATGATTTTCAACCTGAAATAATCTTGATGGTTTTATTTTTTTATTATTTTTTTTATTATTTTTTTTTTTTAAGATTTTATTTATTTATTTGAGAAGGAGAGAATGATAGACAGAGAGCACAAGAGGGAAGAGGGTCAGAGGGAGAAGCAGACTCCCCGCCGAGCAGGGAGCCCGATGCGGGACTCGATCCCGGGACTCCAGGATCATGACCTGAGCCGAAGGCAGTCGCTTAACCAACTGAGCCACCCAGGCGCCCGATGGTTTTATTTTTTTAAAATTTTATTTATTTGAGAAAGAGAGAGTGAGAACGAGCGGGGTGAGGGGCGGAGGGAGAAGCAGACTCCCCATTGAGCAAGGAGCCCGATGTGGGACTTGATCCCAGTACCCTGGGATCATGACCAGAGCCGAAGGCAGACACTTAATCTACTGAGCCACCCAGGTGCCCAATCTTGATGGTTTCAATTACATCAGCCTGCTCTCACTTCTACTGCCTATCATCTAATTTGTGTTTTGCCAGTTTACCAGAAACCATTCTTAGATCTTGTCCTGCCTACTTCTTCTAGCTGAGAGGAGGTGAAGGCTAAGAGTATGAACATCTGCGTCAAATTGCAGACACTCCCCAAGTACATTGGCTGCCATAGAGCTACACTAAAACCAAGCAAAAAAGACACTACAACATAAGGGAAGTAGAGGCTGTAGGGTTGCTTCAACAGCCACAAGCCTGCTTGGGAGCTTGTAAAAGATACTGTGGGGTGAATGGTAATGGATGTGCAGTGGTAGATTTATTTTTTGGATTGCTGGAACCTAAATTTCTCCATCTGAGGGAAAATCAATCAGTCTTTTAAAGTTTATGACCAGATTTTGAGGCCTCATGTTTTAGAGTTCTGGGTAAAAACAAATGGTTCAATGCCAGTCATTCACTGTGGGCACCTCACATGGCCATTGTATCTACATCATAACGATAGGCCTATATTTAGCATCCAATTACATACAAAACCAAGATCCACTAGTTGCCTTCTGTAACCAAAGGCAGTATTCGTTAACCAGTGTGGATGATTAATAAAGCTAGCATAACCTTATTTATTCCTCTGACCATGTCCTATTAATCTAAGCAATACTAACTCTGGTAAAATGGTCCAGATGATTGTGCCAATGTGGCACTTTTAATTTTGTTAACACATGTATTAGTTCTTTATCATACGTCTAGTATGACATAGGTTTGACTAGTATAATACTACCATTTAGGATGCTTCTTAAATATTGAATATTCTCAGCTTCCTGCTCAGTATGAAGGTTAATGAACAAAAGCAATTACAATTGATAGTATGAGGCCTATAGAGCTTAAGGCTAACCCCTTCTCTTCAACCCATTCAGAGGCTTATTCAGTGACATGCAGTACCACAATTTACAGGACAAAAAACCTGTATCTTTAACATGGAATGAGTTGTTGATAAGAGAGAGACTTGCTAGAAATACGACTTTAAACAGAAGTATATAGACTTTCCAGAAAAACAGCAATTCCAATATTCTGTGTTTACTAATGACTGTTAAAAATTTAGCACCTCTCCCCCAAGACCCTCTTCCCCCTATGGCAACCTAATGTAAAGTCATATCCAGGAGTAAAGGAGCCTAAGATTCAAAGTAAATTGCTAGTAATTACAGGCCAGAAACTTGTCATGTTTGATTATGTTCCTCTGAGTCATGAGTTTTTGGTTTTCAGTGTTCTATATGCTACTAATTTGGACCCTTTGTTACAGACAACACCAGAGAAGAGACCTGATAAAATACCCTACGTTTTGGGGCGCCTGGGTGGCTCAGTTGGTTAAGCGACTGCCTTCGGCTCGGGTCATGATCCTGGAGTCCCGGGATCGAGTCCCGCGTCGGGCTCCCTGCTCAGCGGGGAGTCTGCTTCTCCCTCTGACCCTCTTCCCTCTCGTGCTCTCTCTCTCTCAAATAAATAAATAAAATCTTTAAAAAAAAAATACCCTACGTTTTTCAAGGGGAGTAGTTTAGAATAATGCTGCTTAAGAGTACCTAATAACAGAACAAACAGGCAATGAACAGTATATAATTCTGCACATTATGCAGAGACATTAAATGTACATATTAGTAAGGTAGCAGATGCTTTGGTTCTGAAATTGACATGTGAAATAGCAGTCTTTCTCTGCAGGGCTCTGCTCTAGCCAGCGCTCCTTTACATGTAATGAATAGCTAATTTCAGTCCTATGGTCCATAGGAGACTGACGGGGAACTGGGAAGAGGAAAGCATTCCAGCTCTAAGAACAGCAGGATGTGCTGAGATGTGCTTTTTAATGGAGAAACATTTTAAAACTCTTGGGGGTAAACTCATAAAGAGGGTTGTGCATGAGTTTTTGTATTTAAATTAAGGAATTATTAGTACAGTTAGACAATCAGGAGTCTCACAGCTATATTGCAAAAGGAAAATCAGAATTTGGTGACTGAACTTAAGCTCAGAAATATCTCGCACTTTTGACAAATTACATGCTAAAACTATGCTGTGTCTAAATGGAGCCATGTATTAGAAATAAGCATCTGAAAATGTATTCAACTTGTTGAAATTTGGGACTAACTTTTAAAAACTGCACTTTGCCTGCTCTCCTACCACATGGAGATTTCCTTGCTGTATGAAATTTCTCTGTGTCCATGATTCATTCATATATCTATCCATTCAATATTTGTTGAGCATCTGTGTACCATGATGTTGTGGGAACCCAAAAATGAATAAAATCAATCTCCACCCTCAAGCAGTTTATAGTCTGGTGGAAAGACAGTGTTATAAATGCTGCAACTGAAATGAAAATAAGGATTTTATGTGTGGAGACTAGAGTTTTTAAGCTAAAAGCCTGCTTTTTTATTGTGAAGTATAAAATACATACTGAACAGTGCATAAAACATATGCCTACAGTTGAACAGATACTTACGGAACTACATTTTATGCATTTTTTATGATTGCTTCTTTTATTCAGCATTATGTGATTGATCTGTGTGATTGCCTGTAGCATGTTCATTGCTGTATAATAATCTATTTTATATCTG
Source organism: Callorhinus ursinus (assembly GCF_003265705.2). Taxonomy (NCBI): domain Eukaryota; kingdom Metazoa; phylum Chordata; class Mammalia; order Carnivora; family Otariidae; genus Callorhinus; species Callorhinus ursinus. Next base: position 14,822,637 of record NW_027397085.1, on the reverse strand, counting down.
TACCCTACATTGGGTTCCTTCCAGTTTTGGGGTATCATTAACAATGAGGCTAAGAGCGTTGTTGATTGTCTCTTGGTAGGTGTGTACACACAGTTCTCTAGCGTATATATACCTAGCGATGGGGAAATGTTGAGTCACAGAGGGTATATAGCTTCAACTTTATTAGATAAGGACAAACTATTATTTCTAAGTGATTTGTTCCAGTATAAAAAGACTTTGGAGGGATTCTTGATATTGGTGTTTTGGTTTTTTTTTAAGATTTATTTATTTGAGAGAGAGCGCATGCATGTGCTTGCACTCGCTGAGGGGGAGAGGGAGAGGGAGAAAGAGAGTCTTAAGCAGACTCCCTGCTGAGTATAGAGCCCCACACTGCCAGATCTCACCAACCTGAGATCACCACCTGAGCCAAAACCAAAAGTTGGACGCTTAACTGACTGTGCCACCCAGGTGCCCCGATATTGGTATTTTTCTAAGTCATATACTTTCTCATAGAATTTGGTTTTCTTATGAGAATGTGGTAAGGATAATTATATGTAGCCAACATATAGTTCAAAATATTTTTTCTACCTAACCTGCATTGCAGGAGTCTTCTTGAAATACCAAATTATGACTTAATATTTTACTCTGGTAAATGGAATAGTCTTTGGCAAATTGAGGAGTATGGGAAAGATCTTTGAGACTAGAAGACATGCCAGAGTTTTGTTTAATGCTATGAAGAAAAGGTGAAAAAAAAAGAGCTAGAGTATGTTCATGATACAAAAAGTTTAGAGGTTTTAAAATGTTGACCTCACATTTTGAAGTGTACTTCTATTTTAATCTCTTTTCTAATGGAAGAAGAAAGAGGACTGATTTGGTAGGGTACCCTTGTTTGAAAAATTGACAGTTCTTTGGCATGAGGCCCAGATCTCTTTCCAGATTTTGTGTGAAGTAGAAAAATGGCAGTCTCTTAGGTGCTGTTCATTGCAAGTGGTGTGGGAGAAGTACTAACTTTTCATACAGTAGGAGACTAGATAATAGGAGGGAGTGGATATTCCATGTAATCAACCCACTACCTTCCCAGACGGAAGAATGTCGTGAATATTAGAACAATTAGCAGAGCATTACTTTAAAGATACTAGGGAAATTCAATTTAACTTTTCTCGGCCTCTGAATCCATTAGAAATATGAATTGTTTTTGTTTTTAAATTATAGTGAGGCCCTCCTTTTACAATCTGTATTCATACTGAAACTCATGATCAAGGAAGCTTTTGACCTTCTGCTCCACGGGTATGACGACTTTATTATTTATTTTTTTAAAGATTTTATTTATTTATTTGACAGAGAGACAGTGGGAGAGGGAACACAAACAGTGGGAGAGGGAGAAACAGGCTTCCCGCTGAGCAGGGAGCCTAATGCCTGGCTCGATCGCAGGACCCTAGGATGATGACCTGAGCCTAAGGCAGATGCTTAACAACTGAGCCACCCAGGCACCCTGGGTATGAAGACTTTAAAAACTGCTTTTAAAAAACTTTTTCCCCCAGGTTTCTCTGAGACCTGAATTTACAGGGTGCTTGGAGTTTGCTTTTGCCACCCAGTATAGCAAAACATGTCTGAGCATGAATGTTTGGGAGGATCAGGCCCAAAGCTATGCTGGTTGGGTGAATAGGAAGTTTTCTGCTCTGTTCAATCCAATTCAGTGAACATTAAGTGCGTGTCAGCCATGTGCCTGGTCCTAGTAGGTACTGGAGACACAAAGATGAATAAAACAGTTTACAGTCCACTGGGACAGACAGGCATATAAACAATTCACTATAGTATTGTGTGCTAAGAGGCTATAATAACAATCTGCAGAAAGTACTTTGGTGCATAGAGGATAGAACAAATACTTTTTGTGTGGTAGGTGGTGAAGTTTTACATAGTAATGGTCTTTGACTTTGTAGATGATCAAATTTGAAATAGGTCATACAGGTGACTAGGACTTCTAAAGGGAGAGGAAGGGGCATATTTAGCAGAGGAAATTGCATGAGCTAATGAGTTTTTCTTGTTCATCTAGATTATGAATAATCTACACGAGATTATATTATGTGTAGAAGTTAAAATTTCATGGCAATTTAGGTAGTGACTCCAAGTTTGAAATTGTTAGCCTTTCCTAATTTTTTTTTTACTCACTAAAATACACATACTCATGACATTCGGTAATCAGGCAGACTCACCTTGAACCCCTCCTGGATGTAAAGATAACTTTGGGAGTAGACTCTAGTCAGTCTACCTTTCCTCATTCAAGAGATTTTTTTTTTTTTTTAAGATTCCATTTATTTATTTGACAGAGAGAGACACAGCGAGAGAAAGAACACAAGCAAGGGGAGTGGGAGAGGGAGAAGCAGGCTTCCTGCTGAGCAGGGAGGGAGCCTGATGTGGGGCTCAATCCCAGGACCCTGAGATCATGACCTGAGCCGAAGGCAGACGCTTAATGACTGAGCCACCCAGTAACCTCAAGAGATATTTTTTAAGTCCAAATCATCTGAGTTCAGGAGAGTATATGGAAAGCTTAATAAACCTAGTCCTTGCTCTGTAGGGTGGTGATTTTGAAGACTTAGCCTCCATGTTTCACATGTTTGCAAAACAAATTTTTTGTAAAGTAATAATCTGTACAGTTGAATATTACTATTGGAGAGAAATGAAATAGTGGTGAACATAACCTTAAATATTACCTAGTTTAGCTCTCACATTCTATATGTAGGAAACTAAGGCCTAATTGGTTAGATGTCTAAAACCATACAGATCATTTGTAGGCCTGGGTTGGATGAAGAGCTGGTATGCTGTGCAAAGCCTCTGACTGTGCAGGCCCAGGCTTTTTCATATGGTTACTCTCTGTGGTTTCTGTATGCCATTGTTTGTCACAGATCAGTCTCATATTTACTGCACTTATGGTTTGATGGTTTGGAAGACTTAGCTGATTAAGCTAGAGTTGAGACAGTCTGGTATAAATGAGAGTGTATGTGACCATGCAAAGATTGTGTCAAGGGAGGAGAGATGATAGAGTTGCTGGTAGGCCATCTGAAAGAAACTGTTGAAGGTATTTGCAACCTCAGAAAGGCATATAGGGCCTAATCTGATGCACTTAGAGGCAGTAAAACAAAAACATTGAACCAAGAAGTTGATGGGAGTGTGGTGAGGTTTGTCATGTGGATGTCAAAATAAGCCTCTTTTAGGAACGAAGAGAAAGGTAAGACCATAGCTGGCAGTGGAATTGAATGAGACTAGCCTTGACTTGGGGACTTTGAGGTATTCTGAGAAAATCATGTGGTGCCAGGAGGAGTAGAGAATAATCCATGAATATAGGATATTTTGACATTATGTACTTGTAATGCCATTTGGAAGGGAAATATGCTGGGAAACCTCATAAAATGGTAAAACTGTCCACCTGACTGTCCTTGTAACCAGAGCATCTTTTCCCTCTTTGAATCCCTGTGGCCATTCTGTAAGATTTCTTTTTGGCATTTATGTTTAAGAATGTTGATTCCTGGTAAGTGTTCTGTTTAATCCTAGGTTCATCCTCACAATACGGTAGAGTAGTAATTGAGAAAATAGCACCTATCCTCATAGGATATACCCACTATTTATTTTCAGTCACGTTGGTTTCTTATGCTGAGTTACCCAAACTGAGTTTTATAAGAGAAAACTTTTTTTGTTTGAGTTCTAGACCCAGTATTTAGCATATATAGGTTGCACATTGACTTTTCTTCAGTGTTTAATATTACTAAAAGGTATGCCACAAAGTATTCTTTATTAGGATTTTACAGCTTTCTAAGTAATTGTTATTATTTTCTAATTTACTTTATTGAATTTCCAGGCTTTTAATACTTTTTTAATTTGATTGTTTTAATAGCCTAGGGTTGAATAAGGCCACATATATATCTCACAACTCTCTTCTGCTTAAATTATCCCAGTCTGCATCTCAAAAGGTGTTCAGTAGTTGTGGTGGTGGTGGTGGTGGTGGTATTTTATACTGGGATTTTGTTGCCATAGTTCCAAGAGTCACATTCCCAGCATAGTTGGGAGGGAGAGTGATGCTGACTGTACAAAGCTTTGTGGGGGAGCCACTCCATCCGTTTCATACTCTTTCCCTCTCTGCATGTTAAGTATGGCTATTTTAGGACAGGAACAGATGTGAAGCAGATGGGAGGGCAGTCACAGTGAAACCCCTGTCCCTTGATTGATCTCTAGGTGTGTTCAGACAGTAACCAAAAAGGAGGGTTGACTGGCAGTATGAACAATCATTCACCTCTCTGCCAGCTTAGCCAAAAAGGCACAGAGATGGGCCAGGGTGCTGAACATTTTGGACTGACTGCTAAGCACTTCATTGGAATGAAAGAACACTTTCCTTTTTAAAACATTGTGTGTTCCAAATTGATATACCTCTACTGCTTCTTAGAATTCTGAACCTAGTAGCACCCCATAAGCCTCTTGTCTTCTGACATCCTCAGCTGCTGCTTCATTTCCCTTCTCTGCTGCTCTTCTTGGATTATCTTTTCCACTCACTTTTTCCCCTTCAGCAATTTGGTAGTATCAGGTGGGAGGAAAAATGGTGATTTTTCAAATTCTTCTATGCCCCATCTATGAAATGGGTATCGCTGAAGGCAGTGGACATGGATGGCTGTGGATGGTTTGAGTTTGACCCGTCAGCTTTCCCATTCTGCTGGGAAGGGGCGGGGGGGTGGCAGCAAATGGAGATCCATCCCAGAGACTTAAGTATTCTCACTTTGAACTGATTTCTCATTTGTATGATTTATTAAAAAAATAAATGGTATCACAAATAAAGGGTGCTAAAAAAGTATGCAGTCTACTGAATCGTCACCTTTAACACATTTTCCCTCAAGTGGGTTAATAAAGCCCTCTGACAGTTATAGGCTACTGTTGGTTGTTTTTTTTTTTTTTTTATCACTTCCTGGTACTCTAATGGTTACACTTCTGTGAACTTTGAATGCTTGACCTGCACAATCAGTTGATTATTATTGTTGTTACTAAATATTTACTGGACTCCAAAGTAGTAAATGGTATAGAAAGCAAATACTACCCTTATCTCATGAACTGAGAAAGAATGATTCATGAAGGTGATGCTTGAGCCAGGGATAAGCCAGCACTCAAGGGAGAAATAAATAAGGGCAGGGAGGAGGAACATCAGGAACATTTGCCATTGGTCATTTTGGGAACGCTTAAGTGGTGAGGTATATTTCTTAGAGCTATCTATAATTTTACTTCATTCAATTGAGGTTTGTTTATTTAAAGATAATGTGGTTCCAAGAAGTCTGTTTCCAGGGACTATAGTTTGAAGCTTCTGTTACCTTAAAAGTATGTCTTGACTCCTTAAGACTTGCCGGCTGGCTGTTGTGCTTGTTGTCATTGTGATCAATAAAAACTGCTCTGATTTAGGAGTGATTTATCCTGAGTGTTAACTGCTTACAACTGCATGGAGGAGACAGTGGTTTGCATTTTGGCTCTTGCTCAGTTAGGGAAACTTGAGATTCCTTAGTCTTTTCAGAAAGTCTGACTAGGAAGCTGGCATCATGGCAGGAATGTTTTAGTTAGATTCAGGAAGTCAGGATACAAATGTTAGAGTAATTTAGATTGATAGACTAGATTATATGTGGTTTTTTTAAAATCCTAATTGTGCCTTAAATTATAATCCTATTAAATACATTAGTTAAAGTTGGTTCATATTTACCTGTAGTAAAGAGAAGTAATAAAACCTTCTATAAGTTCTTTTTTTTCTTTTAATTTCTCCAGTGAACTTAATTTTATAGTTTTTCAAAAACAAAATTTCACAATGTAATAAAATGCCCCCGTGAAAGGAAATGTGGTTTTTAAACTTCACCTTGGTTACTTTTGTACCCCCTGGGTGTTTGGGAATTTTTTCTTTTTGAACTTAGCTCTTGACCTTACAGCACAATTAAGTAAGTAATTATTTTCATGTGGAATCAAGTATTTCTCACAGTTAAGGATATAGTAAATTTAGACTGAGCTAACTTACATTGAGAAAATAGTTTAATGCTGACTAGAGTTAGCACTTTATTTGATAACTTACAGCTTAGGCTTGTCATAGTGATAGATTTTGGCCAGTCTTCTCTGCCGGAAATACTATATTTAGGTGTGGCTATTGAGCCTAGATCCACTTTAGTGTTTTGTATTTAGAACAAGCCTACTGTTTTTATTATTATTGGTCATGGAAATAATTAAAAAGTTGAAGGAAGTACCTTTATCTTGAATTTTTTATACTGTTATTTTATACCCAGATGTGATAACTAACCTGTGGCATTTACTATAGGAATCTAAAAAAAAAAAAAAACAATATTTAATTTTGAGAGCCTTTTACGAATAACTTGTGGCTTTTAGAAAATGAGATGCATAAAATATTTCAAGATCTGAAGATGTTTTAATCATAGTATGGAGTTAACTTTGGTCTGGTAATAAGGGAGATGAGAGTATTCAGAGTTATGTGCTGTTGCCCAAGTGGATTTCTCTTAATTATCTTTTCTAGCATACACAAACTTCTTATTTTTGTAGAGGGGAAAATACTTTATCCCAGAATGGTAATAGAGATAATGGAAACAGTTCTTTTAAATGGAGGAAGGGTAGATTTCTTAGTGTAACATTGAACTTCATTAACTAAACTTGCTTTACACTGTAGGCCTTGAAAGGGTGACATACTTTCTGCAATAGTTTTTAGAAATAACTATTTTCTAGGTTCAGAAAATAAATGTAACCTTTTTAAAAAAGATTTATTTATTTATTTTAGATGGTGTGGGGAGGGGCAGAGAGGAGGGAAAGAGAGAATCTCCAGCAGACTCCACTGAGCACCAAGCCTGACGCAGGGCCTGATCTCAAGACCCTGAGATCATGACCTGAGATGAAATCAAGAGTTGTACGTTTAACCGACTGAGCCAGCCAGGTGCCTCAAATGTTACCTTTAAGTTTGGAATTTGATAGAGTGAAAAATTATAGCACCTAATGAATTATGTTTAGTTGGCAGGCTCTTTTAAAAGGTAAAACTTAAAAAGATAAACTTCCTCCTAACCCCTTTTATAATTAAATGTGTAATATGAAAGAATATAATAGGTGTATGATTATAAAGCAAAACAATATATTTGTGTACCCACTAATCACCTTAAAATATAATATTACTGTTACCCTTTAGAGCCCTTTGTATATCCTTCTTGGACACCTTTACTTCACTTCCTACTTTCTACCTCCTGCAGAAGTTACCAGCACCCTGAATTCTGTATGAATCATTTCCTTTCCTTAATTTTTTTCCATTTAATATTCTGCCTATTTCTTTATACACCATAACTTGCAGTTTTCAGTTTTCCTCTTTTAAAGTAGTACATTTTGAGATTCATCAAAACAGATTGTGATTGCATTTTCCCCAGAAATAGAATAAACAATCCTAAAATACATATGGAAGCACAAAAAAATCTTAAATAGCAAAAGCATTCTTGAGAAAGAAAAACAAAGCTGGAGGCATATCATGGTTCCTGATTTCAGACTATATTACAAAGTTACAGTAATCAAAATAGTATGGTATTGGCATAAAAGAAGGCACACTGATAAGTTGAACAGAATAGAGAGCCCAGAAATAAACTCATGCATATATGTCAGTAAATTAATGACAAAGGAGCCAAGAAAATGCAGTGGGGAAAGGATGGTGTCTTCAGAAAATGGTGTTGGGAAAATGGGACAGCCACATGCAAAATAATGAAACTGGAACACTGTCTTACATCATACACAAAAATAAAATCTATCAAAGACTTTTGTGTAAGACCCGAAACCATAAAACTAGAAGAAAACAGCGACAGTAAGCTCCTTGATGTTGGTTTTGGTGATGAGTTTTAGGATTTGACTCCAGAAGCAAAGACACCAAAAGCAAAAATAAACAAGTGGGACTACCTCAAACTACAGAGCTTTTGCACAGCAAAGGAAATCACTAACAAAATAAAAAAGGAACCTTTTAAATGAGAGAAAATATGCAAATCATATTTTCTGGTATTAAAATGATACAAAGAATTCATACAATTCAATAGGAGAAAAACCTGATTAAAAATGGGCAGATGGTATGAATAGACATTTTTTCCAAGAAGACATACAAATGGCTATCAAGTATATGGATGCTCAGCATCACTAGTTGTCAGGGAAATGCAAATCAAAACCACAATGAGATATCACCTCACACCTGTTAAAATAACAATTATCAAAAAGACAAAAATTGTTGGCAAGGATGTGGAGGAGAAAAGGGAACCCTTGTGCACTACTGGTAGGAATGTGAATTAGTGCAGCCACTATGGAAAACGGTATGGAGTTTAGTAAAAAATTTAAAAATAGAACTGTTGTATGATCCAGCAATTCCACTTCTGGGTATTTTTCCAAAGGAAATGAAAGCTAACTCAAAAAGATACATACCCTCATATTCACTGAAACACAATTTATGATAGCCAAGATGTGGAAACAACCCTAAGGGTCTTTCGATGGATGAATGGATAAAGAAACTATGGTACACACCACACACACACACCCGCACGCACGCACGCACACACACACACACACACACAAGGCATATTATTCAGTCATAAAAAACAGGGAAATCTTGCCATTTGTGATAACGTGAATGAACTTTGAGGGTATTGTGCTAAGTGAACTAAGAGAAAATCAAATATTGTATCTCTCTTATATGTGGAATCTAAAAAACAAACAAAAAACCAAGCTTGTAGATACAGAGAATACATTGGTAGTTGTCAGGTGTGGGGGTTGGGGTGGGGATTGATCTAAATGGGTGAAGGGGGTGAAAAGGTACAAATCTCCACTTAGAAAATGATGGAGTCATGGGGATGTAATATGTAACATGCTGACTATGGTTAATAATACTGCATTGAGTATTTGAGAGTTGGTAGGAGAGTAGAACTTAAGAGTTATCATCACAAGGGCGCCTGGGTGGCTCAGTCGTTAAGCGTCTGCCTTCGGCTCAGGTCATGATCCCAGGGTCCTGGGATCGAGTCCCACATCGGGCTCCCTGCTCTGCGGGAAGCCTGCTTCTCCCTCTCCCACTCCCCCTGCTTGTGTTCCTGCTCTCGCTGTCTCTCTCTCTCTGTCAAATAAATAAATAAAATCTTTAAAAAAAAAAAAAAAGAGTTATCACAAGAAAAAAAGTTTGTAACTATGTATGGTTAGTATGTTAACTGGACTTAACTGTGGCGATTGTTTTATAGTGTATACAAATATTGAATCGTTAGGTTTTACACCTACACCTGAAACTAATATATGTCAATTATACCTCAGTAAAAGAAAGAAAAAACTCAGATGTGATTGTAGTCCATTCATTTTCACGCTGTGTAGTATTGTACAATACAAGTATGTCACGACTTATTAATCTGCTGCTGATGGATATATAGATTGCCAGTTTTATATTACAAAGCTGCTTTGAACATTATTTCATGTCTCCAACTTACAAATGGGCACACATTTCTCTAGAGTCTTCCTACCCTTTCTCTTGGCATGAAAAGTCCTCTTAATCTTTAAATTGAAATATTAGGAATTTATATTAAAGTGGCTTAGATATTTGTGACCTGTTTGCTAGGATCTAGGTAATAACCATACTAAGTAACTATATCAAGTTTAGGGATTTTTTTAACTTTTCTTTTTGAAATAAGTTCAGATTTACAGATAAGTTGGAAAGATAGTACAGAGAGTTCCCATTTGCTATTTACCCAGCCTCCCCTAATGTTAATATCTTACATAACCCTGCTACTTTTATCACAACTAAAAGATTAACATTGGTACAGTACTTTTAAGTAGAGACTTGATTTAGATTTTTCCAGCATTTCTACTAACATCCTTTTCCTCTTTGAGAATCTAGTCCAGGATACCATAATGCTTTTATTCATCATGTTTCCTTCATCCCCCTAATCTATAACAGTTTATTGGTCTTTCCCTGTCTTTCATGACCCTGCCACTTTTAAAGAGTACTGGGCAGGTACTTTTGTAGAATGTCCCTCAATTTGATTGTTTGGTGCTTTTCTCATGATCAGATAGAGGCTGTGCATTTTTTGCAAGAATATCACAGAATATCACAGAAGTAATAGTGTTATACACTTACCGTATCACTTCGGGGGGTAGATTGATATCAACATGACTTATTATTGGTCATGCTAACCTTGATCATTGCTTAAGGTGATATCTGACTCGTTTGTCCACTATAAAGCCAGGGTTTTTTTAAAAATATGTATTTTATTTATTTATTTTATTTTTGAGAGAGAGAGGAGGGGGGGGGGGAAGGGGCAGAGGGAGAAGGAGAGAATCTCAAGCAGACTGAACACGGAGCCTGACGTGGGTCTCGATCTCAAGACCCTGAGATTATGACCTGAGCTGAAACCAAGAGTCAGACGCTTAACTGACTGAGCCACCCAGGTGCCCCTAAAGCCACTTAGGTGGCTTTGTAATGAAAAGCAAGTCACTAAAATCCAGGCCACATTCAAAAGGAAGAGAATTAAGCTCCACCTACTGGAGGGAGGAGTATCAAAGAATTTGTAGATATATGCTAAAACCACCACAGTTATGTCTGGAGGGAAGATACTTTGAAGTTGTGCAAATATTTTGTTTCTTTTTAAAGCTTTACCCACTAATTTTATCATTGTCAGTGTATCATGCCTGCACCAAATATTGCTGGAGTTGTTCTAAGTATGGTTTTTATTTCCTTCAGATTTCTTCTGTAAAGAAGATGTGTCCCTTCTCCATTTATTTATTCATTCAATAATTTATATCAGTATGGACTAATACTTATTTTATTGAGTTATATAATCTAATGTTATTTATTTTGTTGCTCAAACAGTTGCAACCTGGCTAAGTGGACTCTTTCAGGATGGGACAGTTCCCCTCAGTTTTTTCTAAGCACTTCCTTTCTGGCACTATTAGTATTTTCTTCATCCTGGGCCTAGAATCAGCTATTTTTCCAAGAAGCTTTGCTTCCTTTTATTGGAGAATGGTATTTAGAAACCAAGATCTGGGTGTGCCTAGTTTTCTTTAAAAAAGGTGTTTATCTTAGAAATCATAGAGCTTTCTTATGTTATTAATGTATGTTTATCTAAAAAGTCATTTTTTTCTGAGACAAAGTGAGATTTGTGTGGTGACGGGTGGATAAGTTCACTGTCGTTACTATTGGCAGTAGTGATCAAAGTAACCAGACATGTTATTACGGCATGTGTTTCTAGTAATGAGAAGTTCTTTTAGAATTTATCTTTTTGAGCTTAGTGGCACTTTTATGGAAAACTTGAAAAGGTACTGTATTTGTTTTCTCTAATTATTATTTTCTCTCAGGGACACAATTGAGAACAAACAAGGACAAAAGGTGGGCTTTTGAAGCTACTAAGCTAAATCCACCAATATCCCCAGACTCAAGCTTAGGTACTTAACTCACAGTAGAAAACGTCAGGCCTGTATTCAGAGGTCATTTACTCTTACTTACGCACAGCTCTAAAAACAATGATTATCTAGTTTCCAAACTCCTAGAGGATGTAAACCAGCATTTTAGAAGAACTGGGGGTGGGGGGGAATGCAACTATTAAGCAAAATGTCAGCATAAGAAAGGGGCGCCTGACTTCTGCAAAGAAGGAGAGAGAAAAAGAGGCCAGCAGGGCAGTTGCTCTTAGCTCTTCAGCTAAAGGGCCAATAACCCAGCTGAGCAAGGCCTTGAGGGCATTATTGGAAGGACATAGTACAGTAAATGTTGTTCATGAAGATAACCTTGAGCCATCAAGCAAGTGTTAAATTAGATTTTTTTAAAAGATTTATTTATTTATTTTGAGAGACTGAGAATGAGAGAGAGAGAGAGAGAGCGCGAGCGAGCGAGAGCACATGAGAGGGGGGAGGGTCAGAGGGAGAAGCAGACTCCCCTCCAAGCAGGGAGCCCGATGCGGGACTGGATCCCAGGACTCCAGGATCATGACCTGAGCCGGAGGCAGTCGCTTAACCGACTGAGCCACCTAGGTGCCCTAAATTAGATTTTTTGATACTGTTCAGGGAGTTTAGGAAGTGTTGATACATTTTTGAAAGATTTTCATCAACCTGGTAAAATGAAAATGCTGCCTTAGGGAATAAACCTTCCTTTCCTCAGTTTTTCCAGCTGAACCTTTTGTTCTGAGAAATTATTAAGAGCCAAAGTTTTTGAGCATATAGAACTACTGTTTTAGTGGGGTCATGAGCATGAAAATTAGATACTCATTTAATCCAATTATGCCATAGTTTAGTCTTCTAATTTTAAGGTGTCAACCTTTCATTTCTGATTTTCTCCCTTAAACGTGCATTATATCATTAAGTATGGGTGTCATTTTTACATCAGGAGAATTCAGTTTCTTGGGAAGATTTAATGTGTCAGAGGCATTCTCAAAAAGAATGTTTAAATACAATTTTTATATATTTATTTATGAAAAATCCCCAAAATTTGAGGAAGAATCATCAAAGAGAATAAAGTGGGATTCTTTAGTGTTTTAGAAGATATTTTAAGGCTAATATTTCTCTGGCTTGCCTGGATTTTTCATTTTCTTGTTTAACAAAATGCTGAATTTTGATATGTTAAAAAAAAAAAAGTCAACTTAGACTTGTGCACCTGGAAGACTTGTAGAGCTGTCTCCAAAGGAAGAAACTTTCTTGGCTCAGAGTAACTGCAGATATCCCCAGTTTGTTTATAAGTGGTCCAGGTGGAGTATGGGGTTGCTGGGGAATATAGCTGACCCAGAAGAGATCTCTTAGCCTTTTCAAAAGGGAGTAAAGGATGAGAGAATGAGGCAAGGTACAAATGTGTTTAGCAGAGGTTTAAAGTGTGGAAAGAATTTGAAAGAACAAGTGTTAGGAGAGGGAGAGAAATGAAGGAGGACCAGGTAGACTAGTAAAAGATACCCCTGTAGCTATCATTTATCATGTCTTTACTCCTCTATTTTACAGTCCTAACATCTGTAGGTTTCTGAAGCAGGGAAATAGATTTCTGTTGGAGATGAGACATTTTACAATTTCTCACTACCTTTCTACTTGAAAAAGGCAAATTTATTTCAACTTTAAATAGCAGGGTTTATACTTTGTCAGGGAAGTTAGTTTGAATTATGATGGAACATTTGTTAAGCTAATATATTTGATCTACAAACATATGGCCATTTGCCTTTGCCTCAAAATTCCAGAATTTGAAAACCGCTGCGTAGTTCATTCCTCAGGTTTTTTGTTTTTGTTTTATACTGTGGAGTTTCCTTTGACAATATATCCAATATATTTGTATTTTAGGTAGCTTTTATAAACATATTAATTCTGATTGATTAAAGTAGTTTTTATAAACATTAATTCTGATTGATTAAAGAACTAGACCATGTACCTTTTGAGTGGTCTCTTATGGTGTTGAAGTATTATACTTTTGTCTGCATTTAATATATGCCTTGTTTGAGTTTTATGGTATAATAGAGTTGTCATCAGTCATTGGATCATATACATGATGTCTGTTTTTTCTCATTATTTTTCCCCTTTAATCCCCACTAAAAACCTCTTCTAGAATTATTCTTGTTTCCTCATTTGATGCCCAGTATTATATGGGCTGTATTTAAATTTGAAGTCCCCTATTTTCATGAATGGGTAATATAGCCTCTTGATCCTGGGTAGGTTTGGTTGCCTCCAAGTAAGTGGATACTTGTATGGGTACTCCAGTTGCTTCTAAATGTCTTAAAAAATAAACCAAATGTACGTATTAAATAAAATTAAATTCTAAAAAAAAAAACCAACCAAGTCCCTGAAAGTCCATTGTAAACCAAAGAAAAAAAATAATTTGAGGCAAAAGTTTGGATTTTCATGAGCTATTTTGAATGTGAGTATACATATCTTGAATGTGAGTGTGTGTGTGTGTATAGGTTAGACTCTGAAGTTTAGAATTTGAGGGTCTGTAAAGAGATCTACAAGGATGCCCTTAAACTAAATAAATGAAGAAAATAGATCTTGAACTCTGAAACACTTAGCATAATTTTTTGCATATTTTGGGGAAACATCTATTACCCTTTTTTTAGATTCTCCAAGGATGGGTACCCCCCCCCCAAGAAGGTAAGGGACACTGATCTAGTCCTTTAGCCTCTTTTTACAGATACGAAAATGAGGCTAATGACTGAAGGTCAAATAGCTAATTAGTAGCAGAGCTGGGATTAAAACTCAAGTCTCTTTCCCAGGTCACTTCTTATTCCATTATACTTAGACACATTTTGATTCTGAAACACACATTAATCTGGTATATACATAATTGGTACTTAATTAGCACCCTTTAATATTTGAAGCCATTTGGGTTTACATTTCTTGTTTAAAATAGATGGTATTCAAAAATTTGGCACAGGAGTTCTGTTTTCTATTTTAAATTATTAATTTAAAAAAATCCTAATGTTTGATAACATAAGATCATATTATTCATAAACTGTTTTATTTAACAGTTATTTGATGTTGAGAGGAAAACTGTGGTTGGAGCTCTGAGCCAATACCTGTATTTTTCTGATTCTTTCTATAATGTTAACCAATACTACATCCAACAGAAATGTTCTCTTCGTCTCAAATGGAATCTGTTCATTTATATTATAAGCAGTTTGTTTTCAGAAGAAATAAATACAACCAAGTTGTTATTTAAAATAGTGTATATTTATTATTAGTGGCGCTTTTGTGAGATTTTGAAAAAGTCATACTTAAACAGGGTAATTATCTATAGTAAGAATTTAATTCTCACTAACTACTTCTTCACATATGCTTCCTGTGTGATAAGGCACATAAATAATTTGTTTTCAGACTTTGCTATCTTGCAGCTTTTCACACCAGAGCAATTCGGCATAGGGTATTCAGATTTAATTTAACCTTTCTACTAAATAAAATTTTTACTTCTTCATTTATTTATTCGCCTACTCAATACTGAGTGTGTGATATATGCCAGGCGCTGTTCTACGTACTTAGGAGTGCCATCAGGATCTTAACAGCCCCTCCTTCGTAGGACACCATGTACTGTTTCTTTGTATTATGGAATAAACTCTAATGCAGAATTTGCATGTTAGACTCTTTCAGGTCCTCTCTCAAACAGATATTTGAGCTTTGCCACTCATGTTTCTAGGATTTGGAGGTAAAATATTGTAAACACTTTCTTGACCATTAGGGGTTGAGAGTGTCTGGTATTCTGGTTCATTGAATATTAATCGATACTTCTAGTTGAGAAAATGCCAGATGAACTTTTAACTGTAAGTGTGGTGCAATAACAAAGTTGGTGTGCTTTCTTCTGTATTGCCTTATAAGAAGACTGACTTTCAACATTAGGCTTACTTTTCCCAATAAATAATTGGTTCTTTAATAGTAGAAGGGGAATATTGTTGATGAGACATCTCCAGCCTTTGAGCCACTCACATCTAAGTTGGTTTAAACTCCTGGAGAAAAGTCACAAAAACCTGTCAATTGGCTCATGTTGATTTATGATTTTAAACTTTCAATTGAGCCTTTAGTTAAGCAGTCCAACTGCTCACCTTAAATTATGTGGTTTTTTTTTTTTCTTTTTTTTCTTTTCCTATAGCTGTTCTAGACCTGGTACTACCATTCTTTAAAGTTCTAGTAAATAGTGGTGCCTGGGTGGTTCAGACTCTTGGTTTCTGCTCAGGTTGTGATCTTAGGGTTGTGACATCAAGCCCCGAGTTGGGCTCTGTGCTCAGTGCAGAGTTTGCTTAAGACTCTCTCTCCCTCTCTCTTGCCCCTTCCCTGCTGTGCTCACACTCTCTCCCTCTCTCTCTTTCTCTCTCTCTAAAATAAACCTTTAAAAAAAGTAAAGTTCTAGTAAATAAAGTTCAGTAGGACTCCATTTAATGTGTTAGTTCTTAGAGCTGTTCCCATTCTGAGGTGCATTCTCAGTCTCCAAAAGGGTGGTGCTGGATGCAACTTAATCCAGACTTCTATGACATTATGGAGCACCACCCTCCCCCTCTCCTTTTGGTGAATACCTGTTAACATATATAGAACTCACTTTGGGAAATGGGGGTCTGTACTCTGTTTTTCTTCTTACTTATTTCTAAATACAGCCTTGATCTGACTTCTTGGCTATCAATGGCCCAATAATCCAGTGAATTCTCAGAACTGGAGCCCATGTGTTATTCATGGAGACTTCTCTGGAGACTTGTACATTGCCTATTACCAAGTTAGGGGATTAGGGAAGTGATTGTTGAATGGTATAGCCACTCATGTTCATAATTAATGGATGGGAAGGGAAAGAATACTGCTGTTTAGGTGGTGAAGGCAGACAAGATGATCTGATACATTTGTTTCATGTCATCTTTAATGGGCTTTCATGTTTCTTTATTTTTCTATATCTTATACATTTTTTATAAACTTTATATTTATGCAATCGTAGAATTTTTTAGATTAGATTTAGATTTTAGATATAGAACACAAAAAGCTATCATGCCTTAAGAATATCAGTTGTAGGGGCACCTGGGTGGCTCAGATGGTTAAGTGTCTGCCTTCGGCTCAGGTCATGATCCCAGGTCCTGGGATCGAGCCCCACATCTGGTTCCCGGCTCAGCGGGAAGTCTGCTTCTCCCTCTCCCTCTGCCTCTCCACGCCGCTCATGCTGTCTCTCTATATCTCTCTATCTCAAATGAACAAATAAAATCTTAGAAAAGAATATCAGTTGTAGGCAGATGGTTACAACTTGCATAGATAAAAATTGTTTACTTTTATATCGAATTTCAGAGTTTTAAAAAATTCTCCCCACATGCCAGTGTTGTATGTCTTATACATAACTGCAGCAATAACAGTATTTATCCTTTTTCTCTCTCCTTCCCTGAGCCATAGCTTCGACGTGCTTTGAGAAGACCGTTTCTTCAACTTAGCAGCCAGGGCAAGTCAAAGGTCTTGTGTGAGTGAGTGTGGCAACTACCATCCTTCATCTTGTCATGAATGCTCTCCATTACTACCTTCCTAAGTTTCTATAAATCGTCTAATATATTTTCCTTATTTAATGCTTGAGAAAAGAAAAAAGAATAAGAAATAAGATACGAAGCAACTTTCCCATGGGGCTGACATTAGATAATGGCTGAGATTAGAACCAGGAGCCCAATCTCTCTCTGCCTTGTTTACCTTGAGTGCTGTAATCCATCTTCTTTGCAAAGTGGATGAACCATGGGAGGGCTGGGCATCCATGGGTTAAAGAGAGCTTTGGAGTGTCCTGTTGGTAAAATAGGCTGGGCCGGACAGTGGGGCAAAGCCTCACTGATGATGATGTCAGTGTTTACACTTGGTGTGTGGTCATTACCAGGCTTCCAGAACATGTGTTAGACATCATTTATATGGCAGACTTTGTCCTCAAGAAGACTTTGAGCACCTTTTTGATTTTACTAAAAGCAATTTTGTATCTCTTAAGTAATTTGTATTCACTGTAGAAACTTTAGGAAAAGCATTTCCCCCACAGCAACCAAAACAAGGAAAAAAAAACCATCTGTAATCACACTGAGCCAGGATATGAGTAGGGATATCTTAGTAAATTTCATCTACGTTCTGAACAGGTGACCGGTCTCTTTGCTTCTCTTTTATTACTGTGTGCTTAAGGAAAAAAATGTACCACTTAGCCAAGGTATAAATGCCATCTACTCACTGTTCTTAAAGATATACACATGGAACAGAGAGGATTTTCTTCTCAGCTGGATCTCCATATACAGGGAAATAACAATACTTACAGCTCTGGCAAGCCTAGTGTTCCTTGGGATTCTTGGAAGAGAGCGGAAGCTCTAACTTCACTCTGCTCATCAGGCCATAAATTAACCGGGAATGAAAAGCTGTGGTCACTTTTTCTTCCACATTAAGAACTGCAAGTTCCCTTACGGTTACATCCAACTTTAAATTAGTCCCCAGCTCAGAGACAAGATGGACTGAGCTGTGGAAGTAATTTTATATACATTGACACGGAAGCCAAACATTAGGGATAAAAAAGGTGTTATACATTTTGGAGGAGAGATCTTCAAAGGTAGGAGTGAAAAATTGCTTATTGAAACTAGAAGTTACTTTGAGACAAACTTGAGTCTTCTAATTTACCTTCTTTCTTCCCCTGTTTGGAATCAAATCACATTTTAACAATGTGCTATGTAAAATGTGGACAAATTTTTAAAAATGATAGTTCCCTTAATTTGGAAATACGAATATATTAGAGTAGAATTACTACAATAACAACTTTTGTCCATTATTGTAATGGAAATGCTAGCATGCTCCTGAGAGCTTGGCATTTTCAACAGCTTGCACACTCTCGCCAAAGGGCTAGGGTTTTAGTACACATATTGGAAATGCCACGCTTCCGAGAGCATTACGTTTCCATTACAATAATGATGATAGCAGGCATTCCATACAAGGAATCCTTGTGGTGGTTAACACACATTGTCAGTTCTCCTTAGAGCAGTTCTGGAAGATAGGTATTATTAATCCCTTTTAATAGATGAGAAAATCAAGGCTAAGTGACTTGTCTGAGGTTATTTAATGCAGATGTGTTGGAATTGGAAGGAAATTCTAAAGTCCTACCTCACCTTGTATTATCCTGTATGTTCAGTTGCCTCTGACTTTTTCATATAGGCAAAAAATATGTTACTAAACTAGTTGCCATTATTTTTTTCATTAATTGGTTGTTTTGAATACACAAAGAATCATCAATTATGAGGAATCCATGGGACATTGTGAAACAGTCTCTTTGTAAAAGTAAATACTCTGTTTTTTAATTTTTAAATTTTAACTTAGATTTTGAATGAAGCCTTTTCTTAAAGTAGGATGGTATAGCTGTAAGTGTTAACAATTATGATAGTACATTTTTTATTACTGTGGAATTTTTTTGTTTATTTTTCTTTCTTAATGCCGAGACCAGTTTAATATCCCATACCTGGAATGGGGAGCATATAGGTTACATAATAAGCTAGAAATGGTCTACATTCTTCATATCAGAAGATATATATTTTTTTCTGCTCTGTTTACTTCGTTCACGTAAGTGTACTTTGACTAGAAAAGACTTGTTTAGGCTGTAATTCTAATCATCTCCATCATTGGTTCCCTGGGCCAGCAGCAGCAGCATCACTTGGGATCATAGAATGGGGCCTAGCAATCTGTAGTACAACAAGTTCTCCAGGTGATTCTGATGCACATTCCAGTTCGAGAAGCCCCATTCTATATGTTCCACATACCAAGAGCCTAAGAGGATTTGTGCATTCTTTCATCTAACAAATGCTTCTTGAGTGTGTGCTTCAGGGTAGTCATCTGTGATGGAAATGCCAAAAATCTCTGCTGTCTTACATGATGTCACAGACCTCTGTTGCTAGCTTAAGTCAGTATAAGAGGGGAGTGGACTCTAAAGAGATAACTATTAGTTAAGTTTAAAGTATCCTGGGCTTGAGGCCAAAGCTTTTAGTTATTTGTGACTTCTGCAGGACAGGGCAAGCATTGCTTGGAAGAGCCCCATCACTTCCTTCATTTGACACAGTTAAAAGGGCCTGGCCCGTTCCAGGAGCTGTTTTGGATCTTTGGGCTACAGAAATGAAAGACAGTGCTCTGCCTCTAAGGGTCTTAAACCTTAACACTCTATACTGTCTGGATCTGTTAGTTTGCCCTCCCTTCATCCTTTTGGATCATATGTGTTGGTGTGGAGAGTTTTTACATGTGCAGATTTATCATTTAGATTATAGAAACCCATGTTCCTAACATTTCTTCAGAGCCCTCCTTATTAATTCAGAGTGTCTTCTACCACTACCTCTCAGAGAACCTCAGCTTGTAAAAAGGGGAGCATGATCATAGCCTACTTTGGAAGGTTGGTTGTGAGAGCTAAGTGTGTCCTAGTATGGGCCTTAGGCATTAGGAATTGGTTAGGGCCAAGATGTGGGGTCTCATGTTGGGATTGAGGGCTCAGGCCCAGAGCTTCAGGGTGTGGGTGGAGGATTTTGACCACTGAAGCCTGCATTCTCCCCTCCTTGGTCTGAGCATACTTCTCCTTACCTCTTGGCTCTGGTAAACAGAACTAGTCTCTAGAGTTTCTCTTTTACCTTCCGCTCCTAAAGCAAACAGCCAAGCATTTCTAAAGGTTGTTTGGCTGTAAGCAACAACAGGAAATAAACAGGTGAAAAGGATTTTCTGTCTCTTCCTTGATCTAGGCTTGGACCCTGGTAAGTAAGACAAAGGTGTGTAGAAGTGCTAAGAGTTGGTGTTTGGACACCAAAGGGCTCTAATAAACTTAATTTGTACTTCAGAAGTTGAAGACCCAGGTGAGAGACCAAGTGAGGGAGGGGAAGAGGAGGAATCACTGAGCTGGAGGGGTGGCAATGGGAGTACTGGGGGCTATGCAAATGGCGCAAGGGAGCCTGTTGGATAGGGCCTTTAAGAGTGGAAGGCTAGAACTACTTTGCTTGTATTAGAAAAGGTTAGGACCCAAGGAAGTAGAATTTAGAAGATTTGGCAAATAATGAAAATTCCTAAGCACCATGCAGCTTTACAGTTGTGCAAATAAGTCAAATTCTACCTAATGTGTTTACCACCCCACAGCCCCTTCCATTCTGAGGCTAGACAAGTTTCCCTCAAATATGCATGTTAAAATACAGAAATGCATTCTGGAAAATTACTTATGTGCTTCAAGATTTGGCATGACAAGGAATGATGTGATTGTTTTTTTTTTTTAATTTAGTGCATTCTCAAAGTAATGCTCCTTCTAGGTGCTTATTGCAGGTAGCTAAATGAATGGATAAGTGTTTTTTCTTCAGAAATAATTTTAAACAACTATCGCCATTCATATCTACTAACACAGTTATTGTGATCATATGGATCCTTATATGAAATGGTGCAAGAATATACATTAACTAGAAAATAAAACTGATACTGAACAGAATGCCGCTGGGAACTCTTGGTTGGACCCATCCAGTGCATGCTCTGTAAATTTTTATGTTGTTTATGTGGTGTGCTGTAGTTTACAGTCTGGTCTTTGCATTAATTTGCCATTGTCTTTCTCTCAACTATTAATGAAGTGTAGGAGTGATTCCATCCCAGACCGACATTTTTAAGGTGAACTTAAAATTAAAGCTTTTCCTTTAAAAAAATAATTTTTCTGAAAAGACGGAAACTGCTTCGTTAGTGATTGCCAGCAAAATCGCCTAATGTTTCTCTATAAGCTGTTTAAGCTTAGTATTCTAAATTAGGGCTAGAGAATTTAATTAGCCAGCTTAGAGGATGCAGTCTAATTTAGGTTTTTCCCTTTGAGAAAATTCTGTAGTTGAAGAAGGAATATCATATTTTAGACAAGTTGGGTTTTGAGTTGTTTAGTGCCTCCATCTTGGGCTCTTGATCTCATCTGTACTACAGATCTGGAAATTGTATTTGATTGGAATTAATTTTTTTTGTTTTTAAATTGATAATTGCAACATGGCATGTTGTTGGATTGTGTGTGGTGTGTATCAGACTTTGGAAAGGTGAAAGGTGTTTGGAGGCAATGATTAACTCCTGTTTTATCAAGGACACATAATCAGATATTAGTTACTCTGCATTTAGCCAATATAATGGGTTTAGTCAACCAATGAATACTTTGTTATGAGACGGTTAAGTGTTAACACTTTTGCATTTTTAGACTTAGCTTAAAAAAAAAATACAGAAAAACCTCTCATAACCCTTACCACCCTTTCAGCCATAACATTACATTGCCTTGGTTTCTGCTTTAATTTCCCCAGGGGTTCTTTTTATTTAGGAAAAGGGTGAAAGATGTATTTGTGTAAGTACTATACCAATGCTTATGTTAAATTCTTTTTCAACAAAGAATATGTTACTTGAGCACAGGGTGCATATTTTTCTGAAAAGAATGTACCCTGAAAGTAGTTTTTAGTGTGTATTTATTTATTTCATGTCTGCCAGTTTATTTTAGCTTAGAAATTTTCTAATGCTTTGAATTTGTAACCGTTTTTCAGTTAACTGAGTATAAGTACACAGACACACACACACACACACACACAGAGACACACACAAAATAGCCAAACTTTAGAAATTCTTTGTGTATTTTAAAACAGTTGTCTTTCCAGTCTGGTATCACGTGTCTCCTAGTCCCCTTTAAAATGCAACAGAAATTCAACTTTAGATAGGAAAAATCACCTTTCAAGGAAAGTTCATTTTAGCATATCAGTGATGGAGTAAATGTTTGCTTTCTAGAAACTTTAATTAATCCTTGTTAATGTGAGATTAATGTAGATGATATGAATATGTGTTCATGGGTGAGAAATTTGCCCCTTCAGTATTTCTCTGCTGAGTCTTATTCACTACTGACCTGGTGTAAGATCCAAGTGCAAATAATGCCATTTGAAAGATGATTTGGTGAAGAGGATTTATTTTTTCCATTTTTTAGCAGCACATTTTATAATTGCAGTTTTTTGTCTTTCTGATCTCATTCTTAATGTTTGAGGATCCCACAAGTCCTTTTCTTATGAGGATTAGGCCTATTGATATTTACTGTTTGAAATTAAAGCCGAGAAAAAATAGCAACTATTCACTAAATAACAGTAATAAAGTTAATATACCTTTAATAATAAAGAGCATACCTTTATGAAAAAAATAACTGTAGCCCCCAAACAAAAGATATTTTAGTGGAAAAGGTGACATTGTATTACGTTTTTGAAAATCTTTGCAATGTCTGTCTTTGTGGCAAAGAGCTGGATTTTCCTGTCTCTGTGTTCATTTCTGTTGTGATATCACACATCCTGTAGCTTCTGGAAAATTAAATGTATGCTTGTGAGGGAGAGTTTAAAAGGTCAGAGATGTCTAGGTAGTATTGTGGAAAAAAAATTGATCTTTTAGACCCTGTGAAAGAGTTTTGGGGACTCTGTGGGTATGTCCCTGGGCCACATTTTGAGAATCACTGCATTATAACATTTTAGAAATACGTAGGGGTACTAAAACAAAATAAATCTCTCCCCTATTGTTTTCTGGTTTCTCTGTGTATAAAGTAACACTCATTCACAAAATTAACTGTGTGTTGGTAGAACATAATAAGAAAATGGGGAAAGAAAGCTGGATTAAACAAAGGTGTAACTGACTGAAGATTTTTGGTTTTGTTGTCAAATAACATTGATCCCTGTAGTGTCATCCACCTCACTTAGCTCAAACATCCTCTGTGGCCACGCTTGTTTTATAAGCCATTTTTCAAGTGAGACCTCCGCCCCCCTTTCCAAGATTCCAGTAGCAAAGATTAAAAAAAAGTGTTGCAGATGAAGGGAATGTGTCCAACACCCCTCCCCTATTTCTCCAGCTGGGAAGGGAAGGAAAGAGAAATAAAATTTAACGAGCACTTTTACTATGTGCCAGGTGCTTTACATATGTTATTTCATTTAAATCCCCAGAACAACCCAAGGAGGTGTTTCTAGCCCCATTTCACAAACGAATAGAGCAAGACTCAGAGAGGTTAAGTAACATGTCCAGAGCACACAGCATTTAAATGAGAGAGCCTGATGGGAATCAAAATGTCTCTACTGCCAAAGCTTCCACATGCTGTGCCTTGGTTTCTGCTTGTTTTTCTTCAGGTCTGCAGATTGAGAATGTGAATACTAACGTTTTATTGGGCTCACTGATAAAACATGGTGGTGATGAAACAATTTGCCCTGTGAGGTTTGCTCTTATGGGATTAACTGTCTTTGACAGATTGTATTTTGTAAAGTCAAAAAAAAAAAGGTTTGTGTAATTTTTTCAGTTTTAGTTCTTTGAAAATTAATTGCCCGTGTTTTACTATGGAGTGCAGAATTGCCCCTTTCTTTGTCCTCAGTTCTGTCATACAGAACAGTTAACTATACCAGAAAGAGATTTTGTATTTGCAATTCTAAAACAATGGGTCATCAGGGTTTGTCAGAACTCCAGAAAGGCAAAATCCATTCTTAGGAGCATTATTTTGTTTCAGGTCGCCCACTCCCTAAGAGACAAGACCAGCTGTGGGTAGGGAGTAAGGGCTGGAGAAAGGATGGCTTATGTAGCTGTCTAGGGATTGTTGAGGGAGGAGTATTCTCCTTGTTTCTTTTGCAGGTGCTTTGGCATGATTCAAAACCATTCTGAGGGTGAGCTGGGATTTCAAAGAAGGTTTCTCACAAGATTGAAATGAGACCTGCTGGAGTTCCTGTATACTGACTCAGTATTGCATAGTCTTATAAAGTAATATACCAGCTCTCACTCATATGTGTGTTGTAATTTTCCTGTATTTCAAATAAAGCCAGTCACCTCTAGCAACATCAGCCATCCCAACCTAAAAGTAAGATGGGGAAACCCACAAACACATAAGCCTCAGAGTATTGAATAGCTGCCACAAAACTAGTCAAATTAGAGGCACAGCTGGCCTGAGGGCAAAGAATTTTCTATGAAAAAGACTAGCTGTATAAGAGAGGAGACCTTGTGATGGCTAATAGTGGAGAAAAGTAACAAAAAACCCGCTTAAAAAATACTGTCACCTGCAGTTGCCTGTTACAGGGAGTGTTGCCCCCCTCATTTGGTAACACCAGATGGTCAGCTGATTAGGGTGGCAGGGTAGAACTTACAACATTTAGAAATCTTTCTAAGAAAAATGGTTGGAATTTTTAAAGGAGTTTGGGTACTTGAAAGATAATCTAGAATTGTTTTGAAAATGAACATTCATGAAATGTCTTAATCTTTGATATCAGATTAATGAAGTGTTACTCTGTGAGACATGTATATGTTCATGTGTGCTCTCACATATCTCTTGACTTAAATTGTTTTGGAAGTCACAATATTTTATAGTTTGCTTTTTAAAAGACTATGAGAATAATAAATATTTGTTGTAATGGAATTGAATAATGAGTTTTACCTTTGACATAATTTCATGATAGCAACATTGAATATACTTTACTTCTTTCTGACTTATACAGCTGAAACGGTTTTCTGTAAAACTGTCTGAGGGATTCATCACTTTTCTTAAGGGCCTCTTCTTCGGTAGTTAAATCAGTCTGTTTTGAAGTATGCGTTATGTTATACCCTTATAGACTAAATGCTAACTAGTCTAACTCTTGGATCTTCAATTGTCTTGGTTTTGCCTGTGATTGGAGAAGTTCTCTATCACTTTCACGTAGAGACAAAGATGGTGACTTTGGTGGACTAGGAGAGATATAGTAGTGTTAAGCTGGGAAGGATCAATTTTATAAATGGTCGGTTTATGGTAAGTCTTTCCCCATAGTGATAACTGGTTTCTTTGTACACATATATGTATGTGACAGGTGGAAAATGTTGAGATCCCTTGCACTAAACATACAGAATATACTTGAGAACTTTCTGAGTTGTCTCTTACGATCCATTTTTTTTTTCTGTCTTAATCTGTGCCTGTCCCATGGATTTTAAATTACTGTATGCTTATAGTACATCTGGTATATAATGTAAGTTTGCCCTTATTATTCTTCACTTTTGAAATTTTCTTGGGTGTTTACTTTTTCTGTGACTTTTTCCTCATGGGAAAAAACGTTAAAAATTTTCTAAACTATGATTTTACATCACTATCTTTAATTGTTGTATTCAAAAACTTCTTGACTGAAAGAGATAAAGGAGAGTGGAATATTCATTCTGAAACAGATAATCTCTTTGTAAGAAAAACAAAGGTTATCATATTACAATTCTCTGAATTTCTTATGAAGTTTAATAGTAACTTTAGGGATTGTTCTTTTTAAATTGATTAATTTGGTAAAAATTATTACCACACATTTCTCTTTCCACTATGTTACTAAATATGAATTATTAGGATGAAATCATATTACTCTGAAAGATTTCTTTTGAGTAGTGAGTAGTATTTCTTCCAACTCTCTGGCCTGATTATCATCCCTTGGGGAAGACAGTAAGTAGGGTTCAGGTGCCCCACATGTGAATTTTAAGCATCATCTGGCTGTCATTCTCATGTCCTATGTCTGCCATCCCTCCCAGATTTCCCACATGGTAAAGATCTTTCTCTTTGTGAATGAAGACAGTGTCCTGCTCAATGAACTTTATTCAAGTAGCACAGATAGTGGAAAGCTGAAAGAGAGCCAGAGGCTTCATTTTGGAGCTTGGGTTTCTGTCAGGTACCCCAAATCTTGAGGTAGATCAGTGTCCAGGAGGTTCCCAAAGTGATCTCCTGAAGGTTTAGCCCTTACCTCTGAATTTGGCTGTCAGAGAAAGAAGGTGGAACTGAGTGGATGTGCCCCCCCCAAAAAAAATTAGGATTAGCTTTCCACATATTTATAGAGACGTAGGGAGGAGGTTTTGTCCCCTGGCCACACAGGCCAGGAGTGACAGATGGCAGTGTGGTGGGAGGCAATTTTCAAAAGGCTGTGAGCTCTTCCTATGGCTGTCCAAGGGTTGGAGGGAATTGTTGCTTGTGTGGGGTGCATGTTTCATGTCTGGACCATTATAAGCAGTGGCCGCATGGCCTTTTGGTCAGGGAGGGTGTGGAGGATTTGTGTGTAGTTCCAAGTTTAAGTTCATGGCCCCTTTCCACTTGGCGATTTTGTGTGCTTGCGTGTTTGTGTGTGTGTAAGTTTATTTGACAACCTTACATCTGTATCAGCTCGTGAGCTACTTAGACTGTGGTATGTATGAGATCTGGTGGGCTTTGCAGTTCCATCAGTAGACATTGCTAATGGACCTTGCTGTATTGGGGCATATGTCATGCATGTTACATAAAGGATTATTCAGTAAAAAAATTTATCTGGTCAATGTGTGTGAAAGACCCACCCCAGAGTTGCATTGTTGTTTGGAAGATGCTAGTGGCCGCCTGGAGTAAAGGTGGGGGGAAGGGGGGGAGTTTTTTGAGCAGAAGACCAAGCTGGCCTACTCTACTTTGAAAAGTTTAAAAAAGAAAAGGAAGAAAACCACTGATTTTTGTCAGGTATGCCACAGATTCAGAGTAATTATGGCTTATGAGTGCTGTGATCTAACAACTTCCTGTCGGTGTGATGGCGGCATATTGCTATAAGTGGTTTTGTATGGCTGCGTGAAATACTTCAGCATATCTGTTGAATACCATTTCTTTTTTTACCTGTAAGACGTGGAGAAGGGGAGGTGCGGAGGATGTTTGAGTAGCCTGAATGTTTTTACTTGAAAATAAAAACTGTCATATTTTTTTCTTGCAGCTGTCAAGTACTATGCATTTCAAAGAATTAGAAATACGTCATAGCATCTGAAGGCAGCAGCTAAACTCTCTCTTCTCTTTCTCTCACACAGGTTTCCACTTGAGTGGCACAGTGACAGAACCTGCAATACAGTCGGAGCCAGAAACTGTTTGCAACGTGGCCATCAGCTTTGATCGTTGCAAGATTACCTCAGTGACCTGCAGCTGTGGAAACAAGGACATATTTTATTGTGCTCATGTTGTGGCACTGTCTTTATACCGCATCCGCAAGCCAGATCAGGTCAAACTGCATCTTCCCATTTCAGAGACTCTCTTTCAAATGAATAGAGACCAACTACAAAAGTTTGTACAGTATTTGATCACAGTGCACCACACAGAAGTTTTGCCAACTGCTCAGAAATTAGCAGATGAAATTCTTTCCCAGAATTCAGAAATCAACCAAGTTCATGGTGAGTTATAGACATCATTCTGTAGGTTTCTTCTCTTACTCTTTTTCATTTATAAATTCAGTTCTTCTGCATAAAAATGAATTAAATGTGAATTTAGGTCATCAGCACTGCTCTTAAGTAGCCAAGAGAGATTTTTAAATTATTTTTATTACTGAAGTATAGTTGACATACTGAGATTTTTTAAGTTTAGTTTTGCATCCTAAAACATTTCTTTTGAAGTGTTTTGTGTGTTCTACTAGATACCAAGCCTTTTGTGCTCAGAAAAATTTGTCATTTATTAAAGCTTGTCTCTTACTTTTTCATTTGGGAAAATTTCATCAAATATTAGATACTAGTTATGGAAAACATGTACTTAGTCATTTAATTCACCTTTGTCAGATTTTATCAGTAAACTGACTTGTGCACACTCTGAATTTTTTTTTCATTTTCTTTTAAAATTTATTTTCCAAAGCAGGACATTTCTTTCTTTTCCTCCCTCCTTCCCTCCCTTCTTCCTTCCTTCCTTCCCTCCTTCCTTCCTTCCTCTCTCACTCACTCTCTCTCTGTTTCTTCTCCTTTCCTTCCTTCCTTCCTTTTTTTAGAGAGGGGGAGAGAGAGAGGGCCGGACAGAGGTAGAGGGAAAGAATCTTAAGCAGACTCCACACCCAGCACAGAGCCTGACGTGGGGCTCAATCTCACAACCCTGATATCATGGCATAAGCTGAAATCAAGAGTCAGACACTTAACTAACGGAGCCACCCAGGCACTCCCAAAGCAGTACATTTCTGACAGGATGCCTCATAGTAAGAAAATAAATTATTCTTAGAGAAACATTACAACTTGTTCAGAGAGAATTTAGGAGATGACTATCATTGTGTATAAGAAATCTCAAAAATGGTTTCTTGTGGATTTTTATACACGGAACATTATCTCATTTATTTGTAAATGCATTTATCAGCTGCTTATTTTGTGCATTGCAAATACGTTGACTTATAAGAATATATGTGCAACTTGTCAGAAATACATCCACCTCCTATTTCATGGGGTATGTTAACACAGGATAAATAATACGGTTAAATTATAGGTTGCTGTGCTTTAAAAACATTTAGACATAATTTTAAAAATATTTAAAATATATTAAAGAATGTAACACAATCTTGACTAAGCAGCTCTTGGGCCTAACATTTTTACATTTCTTTGGTTATATCGATGAGATATAGGACCAGTCACTCAACTCTATATTTTTTGAGGTTTCTTCAAAGTCATTTATTACTTTGGTGAATATAAATGTTTAAGGAAAGCAAGTTTAAGGTTATTCCTTGAAAACTTTGAAAATTGTGAGATAAAACATATAGAAAAGTGCATAAAATATGAACGTAGATTAATAAAGTGAACCAACACCCATCTCCCAGAAATAGACTATTCTCAGCACTTGAGAGAGTTCCATATGTCCCCTCTCTGTCACAAGCTCCTCTCTCTTCCCCATGGTAACCACTGCCTGGTTTTTATGGTAATCACTTCCGTGGTGGTTTGTGTTTTGTTGTTGACATCATTAAACACTAGTTTTAGTTTTACTTGACTTTCATTCAAGTCATGTTTGTAAGATTTATGCCTATTGTTTCATGTACCTATAGTTCATTCATTTTCATTGTTCTAGAGCAGTATTGTCCAAAAGAAACATAATGTGAGCCACATGTATAGTTTAAAATATTCTAGTAGCCTATTTAAAAAGAAATAAGTAAATTAATTTTAATGTTTTATTTATCTCAATATTTATAAATATAAATTCAACAAAGAATTGACATATTTTACTCTTTTTTCATAGTAAGTCTTTGAAATCTGTTTTATACTTACAGTATATCTCAAACCACAGCATCATCACAGTGCAAGTGCTTAATAGCCACATGTGTCTGGTGGCTACCTTTTTGGGACAGCACAACTCTAGAATATTTTAGCTATGAGATCATCACTGTTTGTCCATTCCACTGTTTATGGATCTGGTTTTGCATAAAGCTACTGTGAACATTCTTTTACAAGTCTCCTGGTGCTGTAAGATACTTTTAAAATGGTTTTTATGTTAGAGGAACATCCATATAGCCATATTTCTTCTAGTACTCAGCTTTATTAAAGTGTGTAAAGCATTTTACTTGGTACAGTCTGCCATTGTTAAATAACAGTGTTGTAAATAACTGTGGCACAGAAGTACCTTTGACCCACCAAAAGTACATGCACTCAAGGACCTTTTCAAGTAGTCTGCTCTGTCCTATCACCTGGCTCAATCTTGCTGCTTTGTGAAAATTCAGGCCAGTTCACAGTCATCTCAGAGATTTCTCAGGAGCCTATCTGTGGCTTCTTATTAAATTGTTCGGTGGAGGTAGAAGAATGGGATACACCATTTCTTCAAACTTTTATGTGTTCTCTTTCTTTCCTTTTTTTTTTCTCTGAATTTTTATAATCCATTAGGGTTATATTAGTCTCTGCATTTTAGTTTAACCAGAGGTCCACATCAACAATCAGTTGTTTGTTCTGCGTGTGTCTTCCTTGTTTTGAAGAACAGCAGCCCCCAGAATTTCTTGTCTAACAGCTTCGAAAATTCACTTCCATGTTGAAATAGTAAGACTAACGAATCAATGTAATGTGAAGTTGGATGCGAGAAAGTGTTCATGTGACATTGTATTTCTTTCAGATTTTCTAAAATTAGAAGAAAAAGTTAAGGAAATAGCAAGGACAGAATGCAGGTTAGCTTTAGGCTTACTGTGATTTTCAGATAACTTTTGTATGAGAGTGGCTTCACGAGAGCAGTGAACTTGAACAGTTTATCCCGCCAGCTTCCTCTTCACTTAATTTATCATCAGAGTTGTTCGTAGCCTGGAAATGGGCCAATCACATGAGCTGCCTTCCTGCCTTCCATCGTAGCGTGACAAGTGGTAAAAAGAGGAGAGGTAGGAAGCAGGCCATGACCGTAAGTGACAAAATGGGGAGTCTGCTCCTTGGAGGGTCTTATTTTAATTCTTAGATTGATGACTTACTGGAGGGTGGGATTAAAAAATGTTCTTCAGTTATTTGACCATATGATCTCACCTGCCTCTAAACACCCCCAAAGTATTCTCCAAACTGTTAAAGCAGTACATTTTTGTATGGTCTTTTCGGGTGTGTTTTTTCTTTGAGAAGAAAGATGTCTTGAACACAAAGATTGGTAAAAGTTTAGTTTTATCTTAAGGAGAAGTATCACTTTTACTTGGCTAGATAAATAGAGTCAGGGTAGGATTTAGATTCAGTTATCTTAATGGGTCTCTTAAAGCCCAAGAGGTTAAGCTTATCCAAGGCCTTTTTAGAAGACAATCATAATTTGTAAGTAAGTACAAACTACATTGGTAACAGTTGGTTATTCGTTTTACTTGTGAACATATCCTAATACTTTTTAAAATTCTCTTGGTTGCTTTTCCTTTTTACAGTTGACCCTTGAACAACACGGATTTGAACTGCACAGGTCCACTTATACCTGGATTTTTTTCAATAAATACATGTATCATACTGTAAATATTTTCTGTTATAAATTTTCTTAACATTTTCTTTTCTCTGGCTTACTTTATGGTAAGGGTACAGTATAAAATACATATATAAAATTTACATGTTGATACTGTTGACATTATTGGTAAGGCTTCTAGTCAACAGTAGGTGATTAGTAGTTAGGCTTTTGGGCAGTCAAAAGTTATATGTGGATTTTCGACTGCATGGGGGGTTGGCACTGTAGGGTCACTGTATTTTGAAATATGTCATTTTTACAAGAATTTTATCCTGAGGAGTTAAAAGCTTTTTCAAGACAATTTCAGGCACATTATTCCTAACAATGTCCTTATCAGCTTGGTATTGCAAATTTATAATTGTAGTAGGTTCGAGGGGAAGAAAACGAGAATGGGTTAATGACATCCAAGATCAGAGATTCAGCGAAGTTAGTTGAAATATAGCCTTAGTTATTGTAATAGTTAAGTCCTTTTCAGTAGACTTTTTTTGCATTTCTTTGTTGCTTTGTGAAAGCAACATTTCCCCCACATAATTTTGATTAGATTATAAAACTAACTACTGTATGGTAAATAGTGGCTCTAAGATAGTTGATATTAATGGCCCTCCAAGGAGATTGCTGGCTGTAGTTCTGCATTTTTTTTTTCAGCAAAATTGTTTGCTTTTGGTTTTACATTCTAATAAAATGTAACTTCCACATTCTTAAAAAAGATGCTGGTGTCTTTGCTGAGTACTTTTCTAGAAATTTACTGATTTCCAAGTGCTAGTCCACCCTCTTTGTTAACTCAGCCTTTTCTGGTCCTTTATGTTTCCTATTAAAGGAGATGTATTATATAGATTGGTAAATCATGGTATAGGGACAGAACATTGAACTTAAAATCTGAAAGCCTAGAGTCCAGTATTGTCTCTACTATGTATTACCTGAGTGACCTTGGGTGAAATTCATTTTTTCTCATTTAAAATGGTCATGATCTTCTCTAGTAACATTGGGAGAATTTTAATAAGGTATACATGTGTAATAATAATACTACTACAATATAACTGAGTTTACCTCATGTTTAGGGTATCCGGAAGTACTCATGAGAGAAGAAACCAGCTGGGAGATGAATGATATCAGAGTTGGAGGTTATCTTACTTTCCTCTAACTTTCTGGCATGTATTTCTTCTCCTTTCTCTCTTGGGCACTTTGGTTTCGTGACACCCCCCTCCCCTTGCCCCCATGAGCTAGCCTGTACTGGGCACATTACTGCAAAGAAGGACAGACTGAGAGAAAGCTGGCATTGGTCCAGACTTGGAACAGCGGTGGTGGGGAGGAGGGGTCATTGCAGTGGCCCTTTCACTCCTAGAGCTTGGGCCAATCCCAAATGTAGGCTAGACTCCTCCCTGACTTCAATGTCATGTGCCCAGAAATACCATTTCAGTCACAGAAGTAAAAGGGATATATCCATGTGTCAGATGCAGTTGACACATGGCATGTAAGACCTCTTCCACCTCTGATTCTATGACTTTGGTGGTGATACTTCTACAGAGACGCACGAGGCACTCATGTCATGCCACACACATGCACCTCCTGTAGTTCCACCCAAGTGTGCACTTCTGTGTTGTTGTTCTTTGATCAGACATTTCAATTTGTTTGAGTGTGGTTCTAATAAAACCAACACCATAAATTCCATTCATGCCTGCTACTCCTGCTTAACTTAGCCTCGAAATGCCTCTGTGTCCCAGCCATCTTATATATCAGTCCATTCAGGTCTCTTAGAGATTCCAAACAAACAAGCAGACCTACTCAGCAATACTGTGTTCATTGTGTAGCTTATTTTTAGTTGATTGTAAACTCCATCAGGGCTGAAAGTATGACTTGTGTATCTCGGTACCTTCCCTAAGGACAATACTTAAGAAGCCGTACGTGCTCAGAATTTGTTAAACAAAAAGTAACACTGTCATTTTTCATTCCATTTTGTTCTTAGTGGGAACTTGGAGATTTATTCCTGTACACGTGCATGTTCCGAATCTAGCAGTGGGTGACAGTTGGAGTTGTTTGATGAAGGCCTTATGTCACATCTTTCTTCCTTTTGTTTCCTTGTGGATGGTCATGTTCATTGTAATTGGGCTTGCATTAGCAACCAGTTTTTACAAGTATCCTAGGGAGATAATTTGGTTATTATAAGCATATTCTTTCTATCATAGAATATTCAGGCATTGACAGTTGGTGAAACAAAGGTAAGATCTCCTGGTGATTAATATAGTTTGCAAATATATTCTATAGGAGAGAACTGAATTTGCTGTCCTAAAGTGCAGCAGTGTGAAACTTAGGGAAAATTTAAATCAATTAAAAAAAAGTATGTTGAAAAAATGTATAGTAGTATAGAATTATATGAAGATAAAAAGACAAATCCTCATGGGCTCCTTCCCTTAGTCTCCAACAGCCCTCTTACCCCTCAAAGCAACTACTGCCGTCAGTGCGGTTTGTATTCTTTGAGACAGCTTTCTCTGTGCACACACATACGAAGTTTTTAAAAAAACAATTAAAAATATTTTTCTGCATTTTGCTTTTTTCTCTTAATAGATGATGGATAGCTTATGTTAGTTCAAACGGGTCTATTACTGTTTTAAAAATGTTGTATAGTATTCCATAGTATGGATATATTTAACCATTAACCTTCTGAATGATTCTGAAGTTGTTTCTGTTTTTTCCCTACTATATGCAGTACCACTGTGACTTTCCTGTGTGTTTGTGTGTGTGTGTGAGTGAATTTGTGCAAGTATTTTTGAATAATAGATTCTTAGTAGAAATGCCAGAACAAGTGGTACATGCAGTTTTGAGTAATTATTGCCCAATTTCCCTCCAAAAATTACTAGGTTTAACTTTACATTTTAACTAAAATTAGATGTTTCTCTAACATAATTTAAATTTTTTTTTTTTTTTACAAAATTGATGGAATGCATGATCATGTACACATGACTGTCTTTACATGAAAAACATTTCACTTCAGCAAAAGAGAAGTAGTCTTAGAACTTGAGTGTCTTAATTTGGAGGAATCACATCTCTAGTCCATGAGGAATTTGCTAGGCTAACACCGAGACAACCAATTAACTTTTAGCCCAATACCCTTCATTCTTTCTCTTTCATCTCCAAATCTTGCCTTCCCTCACACGCTATAGTCATCACTGACACTCTCCCCACTCTCATGCTTTACAAAGGATCACTACCAACTGTGATTGGTTTCCTCACCAGTCCTCTGTCCTTTAACCGGCTCTGTGTCTGTCCATGTTGGCTCCATGAGCTTGTTCCCATCTTCCCCACAAATGGGTGTCTCCTACCTCTCACACTGAGACTCCTCGGAGTGTTGATGAGCTTAGAAGTTAACCTAAGTTCTAGAGAGGAGGGGGGTGGGGGGAT
Organism: Callorhinus ursinus; assembly: GCF_003265705.2. Taxonomy (NCBI): domain Eukaryota; kingdom Metazoa; phylum Chordata; class Mammalia; order Carnivora; family Otariidae; genus Callorhinus; species Callorhinus ursinus. Next base: position 14,788,142 of record NW_027397085.1, on the reverse strand, counting down.
GGGTTAGCCTGGTGATGGGTATTAAAGAATTGGAAAAAAAAATGCTAGAAGACACGGAAGGGAGAGGGGATGTTGCATGTGATATAATAGACTGGTTTCCTTAGTATACTTTCTCCAGCTTGGAAAAAAATATATTATTAAAAGCTGATATGGGGCACCTGGGTGGCTTAGTGGGTTGAGCATCTGACTTGACTTCGGCTCGGGTCATGGTCTTAGGGTTGTGGGTCGAGCCCCATGTTGGGCTCCGAGCTCAGCAGGGAGTTGGCTTGATATTCTCTGTCTTCCTCTTCCCTCTACCCGTTCCCCTGCTTGCCTGTGGGCTCTCTCTCTCTCTCTCTCAAATAAATAAATAAAAAAAAAAATCTTTTTTTTTAAAGCCAAAAAAAAAAAGTTGTTATGGTAACATTTTCAAAACACCAGAAAAGTAGAACATTTTATAATAATTCTATAATTTTGTAGCATTTTATATACTTCTATAATTTTAAGATACATGTTTAATATTTTTTTTAATTTTTGAGAAATAAAATACAACTGATAAAGATATGGTTTCTTTTATATTCATCCACACATCCTTATTCCTCCCAAGAGGCAACCAGTACCATTAATTTGGTAAATAGCCATCCAGTACATATCTAGATAGCATGGTTATATGTAATATACATATATATAATGTATGTATAATGTATGTATGTGTATATACCAACACATAACATGGTTGTGTGATATCTGATAAGTTATATAATTATACCACACTGTAAATATCTTTTTTCAACAACCTTTTTAAACTTAATAATATTTTTGAAAAATCTATTCTCAGAGATGCATCAGTTTTTACTGCTGTGTGGTATACCCTGTTTTGTTTAAAGGATCTCTGCTAAAAGATATTTAATGATTTTTGTATTATCTTATTAAAATTTGTCAGTGTTTCTGTAATATTTCACAAATTCAAAGAATGCCAAAGTAAACATCATTAAACACACACACACAAAAGAAGTTAACCCTAAGTGAGACTACCTTTGCTCTCCAGCTCTGTTAATGGGGGCAAGTAACTGAATCTGTTCAGGCCTCAGTTATTTTATTTGTAAAACATGGACAATAAAGTTTCGTTTCGTAAGGTCAGGAGGGTTAAAGAAGTAAATCTGAATTGCTATTATCACTGTCATTGTGATGAGTTAGTTGACATGAGTCTTCAGGGCAGTGTTGAAGAAAATATTTATAAGCTGTTTTTTAAACAACGTCTTTTAAAATCATCTGAGCAAACTATTCTTGAAGCTTGCAAACATAGTAGATTTCCTTTAAGATTTTATTTATTTGACAGAGAGAGAGAGAGAGAGAGCACAAGCAGGTGGAGCGGCAGACAGAGGGAAAGGGAGAAGCAGGCTCCCTGCCGAGCAGGGAGCCTGATGCAGGGCTCGACCCTCGGTCCCTGGGATCATGACCTGAGCCGAAGGCAGATGCTTAACCCACTGAGCCACCCAGGCGCTCCAGTAGATTTCTTTTAATAAATCTGAAGAGTTGGGTTATATAAAAATAAGACTTTCTGAGAACTTTGCATTTAAATATTTATATTTGTGTGTCAAGTAATACATTTTTAGCTAAGTTATAGAAAACAACCTACCTGTTAATGCACTCTGTTTACACTCTGCATTTTTAAATGAGCATGGAAAGTGTACAAATACTTTACTGCTTTTCATCCATATAAAATATATGATTATTTCTGTACATGAATAGTTTATTATTGAACTTTTGAGGTTAAGTTGAATGATAAGAAATGAGAAATAAAGTCAGATGAGAGGAAAATTTTAGAGGAGGAGCTGTAAACCCTGTGATGGTCTACGTGAATTCCCTTGAGATCTGTGCTGATGAAGGTGCTACTTCTTTGGCATTTAGCTGAGGGGAAGGTGGCTTGCTGAGGGAGCACAGCCTGGCACATGCCAGGGTTCCCTCTGTCAGTAGCCTCCGAGCTAAAGAAAGAAGGTGGGCTGTCTAATGACAGCTCCTGGGGAGGACGTGACACTTCCAGCATCGCAGTAACTTTACATAGGTTGACCACAGAGAACGGAAGGTGAGGAAGGATCTGAGTGTTGCAGCTATCACAATATTGTAATTGAAATGAAGGTATTGGCCACTACTTTGAAATGAGGGTTTAAGGAAGAGTAAAATTTAAATCTTTTTTTCAAGTGTGTGTTTATTTAGTGCATGTTATTTTTCAGCAGTCTTCAAATTCTTGTCCTCTCTATAGAAAGGCTTTTTTTGAGTATGAATCACTGAAGTTTGCTGCCCTGCCTTTTCCCTCTTGGTGCCAGTGGTTGAGGTCAGGATTTTGCCTGCAGCTTATAAGACAGGTGTACCGGTGCCTTTGTAAGTCACAGACGTAATGTACCCTAGCTTTAACAGTGGGCACTGAAACTTTAGGATATGGCATTCTTCTAGGTCCCCTAAAAGAGGCTGAAAAAAATCACCTCTACAGTGTAGACATCTCCTGCCTGCATTCTGCCTTTATAGACTGAAATTGATAATTTAATTTTAACCAAAAAAATCCCCACTTGTACATAAATATAAATGGTGAAAGCATTATTTGGACAACTGTATTGCTAAAGCAGTTAGGTCACAGTTAAGATGAGGAGGTAAACCAGAGCCTTTCATTTCTTTTTTGTTTGAATTGTTTTCCAGCAGATTAAGAAGAGAAAAGAAAGCATTAAGTTCCCTATTAGAACCCAAAGCTGTGAATAATTCCACATACCAAACATAGCATAAGCCAGTTGTGAATGTGTCTCGGTTTCTCAGTTTAAAATTTGCAGAAGGGTTTGGTGCTGCTTAATGCTTAGAAGCAACTGTTTTCCTTGACATGAGACAGAAATTTCATTTGGTGTGTCTTAAATATGCTTTATTCAGTAGACTGGAGAGGTGTCTGTTTGATGCCTCTGGAGCCTGAATACTTTCCAGTATGAAGATGCACAATGTGCCACCATGTTTAACATCCTCTCCAAGTTTGGAATCGTTCTCCTACCCCCCTGGCAAAGATTCTGATTCAGTACTTCTGAAGTTGTACCTAGGTATCCATTTTTTTTTCACAGTGTGCCTTAAGAATTTTGATATACTCTTAATTTTGAGATCTCCCAGGGTAAGGGAGTTTTGATATTGAGATAAATCAAAACTAAATCAGAACCAAATCAAGTAGCAGACAGGGGAAGTCAAGGGCATGGACAGTGTTCCTTCATGTCCATGAATTCTCCTTTCACTCTCTTCCTGTGTAAGAGGGTGAATGAAATTCACACATCTGTAGCTGGGAATGAGAGACAATTAAACTGTTGGACTTTTTTTACCAGATAATTTCACTTTCCCTAAAGGCTTGAAACTTGAAGAAGTAAGCTTTGGTAATAAACTGCCCACAAAGATTAATTTTTAAAAGTTGTAAAAGTTATAGCATTTGTAATTATAAATATAAATAAGGGTAAAAAATATGATAGGTTTTAAAACTCTTTAATGGACCATTTAATTTATATATACAGATTCTGATTCCTGCCCAACTTGGGGAATATCTAATAGCAAATATATAAACACATGAATAATGTTTTTCTTTGCATACCTTTCTCAAAGCTAAATGCTGAGAAACGGTTTGTCTTTGTTTATAGATAGCCACTAACAAGTAGAAATAAATTTTGCAAATCTACATTTTATACAAGGCTTAGGCAACACTTTCATGCATGTAATCCAGACATATTAGGATTTAAATAAACTTCAGTATTAAAGTTTATTAAGTGAATATGCTGTTTTAGGAAGGTCATTATTGTAGACATTTAATTTCCTGGTCTATAATGTATAGTATTACATATTCCTAAAGTGTTGAGTTGTGTTTAGAGTAAATTTATGTTTTATTTACCAAGAAGTTAATCTTTGCACGCATTCTTATTACTAAATGAGGATGTTTTCTACGCAGTCACATGAAAAGATTTCTAATTCTATCACCTAGTTAATTTTTTATTCCTACATTATAGAATTTTAGGTTTGAGGAAATGGAGGTCCGAGGAGCTTAAGTGATTTGCTGGATGACACATAGTTTTCCCAACTCTGCCGAGAATTGAAGTATTCCGAATTCTAATCCAGGATTAGGAACCCCACACATCCTCTCAGCTCATGTGTGTAGACTTCATTAGATTATTTGCAGTAAAATTTTATTTGTGGGCCATTTTCCCTCTGCAGTTCCTCCTCCTTCCCCCACACTCTTGAAGAAATATGTCAATTCTAACACTAGCTTACCATACTCCTCCCCCCAAAAAAACATATAAACAAAAAAACCCTTGGTTTTCTTAAAAAACTTGAGAAACATTGTTCATGTATTTATACATTTGCTATTAGATATCTTCCCACCTGGGCAAGAACAAAAATCTGTATGTATGTAAATTAAATGATCCATTAAAGAAATTTAAAAATTTATCATATTTTTTAAAAATATGACAGTGTTCTAAAACCTATTGGACTTTAAGGAAAAAATGCCTTGTGTAATTCAAGTTAAATGAAAGTGATTCCTGGATTACTCTAACACTTTTCTCTTTTAGTATGACAAAAATAATGAGTTGAGTATATCCTACAGTTTTTGTAAAATATCTGGATGTTGACCCCTTTGCCATTTTAGGCCAAGGAGACTGGAATTTTCTCTAAATTGAATTGAAATCTACTTAAAATACTTGGATATTTATGTGGCAAACAGAAAAGTCAAGTCTCACATGGCTACTGTGACCCAAGCAGTGAAGGGTTGTAGCATGCCTTCCACTATATCATAGGACAGTCAGTCCCCATCCAAGCCCTTCGTGTGCACAATTCTTTGTAGGTCCTGGCCCTCGGTGCCCAATAGAGAACAACCAACAAGTCATGAGTATTGGGGGAAATAACCACTGTGAGGATAGAAATTGAATTTGTTTAGCTCAGGTCATCAGAAGGAACAGTGAGAGAGTGGATAATCAGTAGCTTGTCAAAATTAGGTTAAGGAGGCAGGTGTCAGATTTCCCAGAAGGATTTTAGCAAGATACTGGGAAAAGCTTAAATATGAAAGTTGAGAGCACATAGATGAGTTGTTTGGAGAGTCTCTTCTGATGCATTTAGATAAAGAATCTATAGTTGTCTATGTGTGTGTCTCTGTGTGTGTCTTTCTCTAGAATCAAGGGCATGGGCTGGATTAGGGGCTCCCAATCCCTGTGGGATAGATATAACCCTGGCAGTTGACTCTTCACAGCACTGTGTGTCTCTATCTGTATCTTCCCGTGAAAGAGAAACGTGCTAACAAATGCTTGCAAACATCTCAGTATCCTTCCTTAAATTTATGTTTGATTTAGGGCTAACAATGCCTGCCTCGATACCTTCATGGTTCAACTTTAGCTCCAAGGTTCTGGGATGTGTTCTTCAGCAGTGGAGAGAACCAGGAGACTGGATTTGGCATTGTGGCTGTGGACAAGTGATAAACACCCTGAACTTGTTTCTCCTTCTGTAGAATAGGGATCATAATCTTTACTCATCTCTAGGGGACATTGTGAGGAGAAAATGAGATAAATGTATGTGAAGATGCTTTAGCATCGTTCTTTTTTGATAAGAATCCTTTCCTCAGGGGAGGGATGTACACAGGTCTTTCCTCCCATTTCCATTACTTGATTCCATTACTTGATTTCCTAATTGAGACAAAAATTAGGTGTCAGGAAGCAGTGGTGAGCAGGGCAGCTATAATCCTTGCTCTCTGGAGCTTAAATATAGACCTACTTGCATAATACCTACTTGGAACAACTTTTTCTGCCTTACTTCTGGAAGAACCAGTCTCTCCAGCTCTTCCTAATAGGTCACTCATTCCCATTGCCATCCTCACTCAGTTTCTCTCCCTAGTCTTTAAATGTTGGCTTTCCTTAGGCTCTGTCTTAGGTGCTCTTCTTGTCCTGTAGAGCCTCCTGTCAGTATCCAGTTCCCTAATTGAAATCCTTTCTCCTCTTCTTGGCTGTCTCAAAGAACTTCAAATTCATCATGTCTGAAACTGAACTCAGGACCTTTTAAACACTGCCCCTCCTACCCTCTAACCTGGGTCCTGCTCTGATCTGTGTGTCTTTGAGTTGTCCAGTATCTCATCCAGTTGTTTTAACACAGAAACCCATGTCTCTCTCAACCCCCTGATCTTCCAGATTTCACATACCCACTTCATTACCAAGTTGTATTGTTTTTATGTCTTAAATTCCTGTCAGATTCTCCATTTCTGTTCTCAGTGTTGTTTTCAAGCTACCATCATCATCCTTTGCACAGACTATGCATATATATCATTCTCACTGTTTTCGTTTGTATTTTTGCTTCCTAGTCTGTCTTCTACACTTGAGAGATTTTTTTTTTTTTGGTACTTAAATATATTTACGTGGTTCTGAAATTTTAAAAATATAAAAAGGCTCGGTGAAGAGCCTTCTTCCCTCATGTACCGAGGTTACCCATTCTATGCATATGTAAGGAAATACTAATACATAGGCTCTTTCTAAAACTTCACTATAAAAAAGGGGGTATATTATGTATCTTTTTCTTTGGCCTTTTTTTTTTTTTTTCATTCAACAGTATCTCTTGGATATTTTTCCATTGTAGTACGGAGAGAATCTCCACATTTGTTTTTATGGCTGAATATATTCTATTGTAGGAATGTTGAAACTGATGCACATTAGGAAAAAACATCTTTTACTGTCCAGGGCATTTCATTCTTCTTCTTTGGACGACCTTATTATGAATTCCCATTTGTTATGCTTAGGGAAGAAAAAAAACCTAAGTTCCTCACTTGCCAGGGCTCTCAAGGTCTAGCCCTTCTCCAGGATTGTCTTGTACTTGTCTTCTCCTCATCCTCTACTTTTGAGTTCTGTGGGTGTGGGCTATCTTTTATTTCATCCATGTTCTGTGTTCCTTCCCGCCTGAGACTTTTGCCTAAGCTCTTAGTCTCACATTCAGACTAATTCCTTTTTCTTCCTTTTTCCTTTAACTTCTAATCTACTTAAGGCAAATCTCAGCTCAGTTTCCATTTCCTCAAGGTGTGTTTACCCTGGCAATACATGGCCCAGTCAGAGCTTTCTGATATAGTCTGCTGGCATTTTGGCTTCTTCCTTGGAGTAGTTACCATTTATTATCATATATTTATATGTGTAATTACTAGATTGATATCTCACAACTTAAAATAGTGTTTCTCATATAGTGGGTTGCAGCCAATTATGGGTTATGACATCAGTTTTAAAAGTTATGATAAGCTCTTTTAAAAACATATAACAGAGAATATCAGACCCTTTCACTTATAGTCAGGGTCTTTTTCCCTCATACTTTTGCTTCAGTTTGATAGATAGTAGATGTCATCACATAAACACCAGATATGCAGATATATTGGGCTTGATGTAAATTGTATTTGTTATTGTTGGTCCTAGTCAAAAATAATTTGGTGGTAAATTATATGAGGACAGGAATTCTGTCTATTTTGCACACTATTTCATTCCCAAGTCTAGCAGAAGACACTCAATAAATGTGTTGGCTCAGTGAATGAATGAATGAATGCACACCTTTTCAAGGAGATTCACAGACTCACTGCTCTCCTCTTAGGGACTAACGGACCCTGGTTCTAAGCAGGTGTTAGTGATTGTTTCCTTGGCCAATTCATTCTGTTTTATTAGATCATTAGAAGAAAAGGAAAGCAATGTAAAACCACTTATAAATGTATTTTTTAAGGGTTGATAAGGACATTAAACACTATTGAGGAAAGGTTTTTAGATTTAAATTTTTTTATATTCCTTATGAATCTTAGGCCTTAAATACCATTTTATTTTTTAAATAAATAGTGCAACTTAATTTTTACCTGCCTAAGTATCTGGATAATTTTTGAATTTCTAAGGTAGTCTGCACACAAGGGCTTATGACGTAGCTGTTATCTTTTGTGTGTGCTTCAGCAATAAAATATTTACGCAGTTTGGCAAGGTGATACTACAACCTGGTTTAGGACAACAGCTGCACTGCCTGTTCCCATGTGGCTTGATTTCCCTTTTTAATCTTCAGTTTTCTGCAACTAAACACTATGTCAGCATGTAGTTTATACAGCAGCAGATAACAGTGAAAGCTTCTTGAATTAACATAGTAAAGAGAAAAATACTCTACTCCGTTCACTTGGTTTCACATTTTTCTCATGTCTTTGAAGAACATTTTCCTAACATATCCTACATAGTTGAGCTTTATAAACATCATGTATTTACAATGAGACATTTTTGTGATTTTTTTATTCTTTAGAGATCTTGTAAACTCCTCTCCAAAGGTTTAGTTTCTGATCTTTAAAAAAGAAAATATCTCAGTGCTACAGTAATCTGCATTTTAGCTTAGCACAAATCAAGAAAGTCCTAGAAATAAGAGAATGATTTTTATATTTATTTTCAGTTATAAATTTGTATGTATAAATGAAATTGAGATTGGCTTAAAAAGTGTATAGGCAAAAAGTGCAGAATCTTCTTTTCAAATTTATAATCAGAGCCCTTTAGCACAGAGTTTTTATCTAGCATATGTGTTATTTTTTCTTTCTATTTCTAGGTGCTCCTGATCCAACAGCAGGTGCTAGTATAGATGATGAAAACTGCTGGCACTTAGATGAAGAGCAGGTTCAAGAACAGGTTAAACTGTTCCTTTCCCAGGGCGGGTACCACGGATCAGGGAAGCAGCTTAATTTGCTCTTTGCAAAGGTATGATTTTTTTTTTAAAGAAATATTCTAAATATATACATATATAGAAAGTATCTATATATGATTATGTGTACAATAGAATAAAGGCTTCTTTTTTATTTCTTTTTTTTTTTTAAAGAAGAGCATCTAAGTTAACCAATCAATTAGAAACTATTATGTTGTAATGCATTTACTTACTTAGCTATCCTTAGGCAAGATGTGAAACATTTTTGTTTCTCTCAGTTCCCATTACTAAAATGGTGACAGTTTATACAATTTTGAAAAACCTTTCAAAACTCAAAAGTAAGTAGCTTAATATTATTAAAAATGCCATCTTTTCAAGCTTTTACTTTTTCTAGTTAATGTTCTCAAGTAGAGCATAACTTTGAATACAGTCCTTAAAATGTGCTTCATATATTTAGGGCTTTTTTTTTTTTTTGAGGTTGAGAAGTATCTCTTGTTCCAATCCATAATCTGTAAATTTTACATAATTATTTTTGAACAGTTAATACATGCATATAACATTATAGATTTAGTTTAATAATGTTCAGTTTACTTAAATTAGTTTCAAAAGCATGGACTTTGGAGTCATATAGCCCTGGCTTTAAATCTAAATTCTAAATCTCATTGAATGTATGAACCTTGGCAAGTTATTTAAGTCAGTTTCCTTATCTATAAAATTAGCTAATGATAACATATCTCCTCAAGTTGTGATTAAATGATGATGGTGTCTAACATGTCATTTTGGCCTTGGTAAATGTTAATTTTCATCACCAAAATTTGACGGAGAAACAAAGTTATCTTCCTTATAAGTTCTGTGTGAGTAGAAACTGTGTCTGTTGCTTTATACAGAACTTTTAGTACCATAAGTGCAATTCTGAATACTGGGTAAAATGCTTTTTTAATAATATTAAATCAGTGTCTTTTATGGGGGTATAGCTACTATTATGACTAATGTATTCAAATTGGTTTTAATGGATGAGATAATTGATTGATACTTTTGATAACTCATTGACACTTTTGTTAAACAGCTTTTCTAGTATTTATAATAATTAAAATATTATTTTTAGTTCTGAAGAATTAGAGTATATTCCGTTACAGAAAATAGTGTATTCTGATTAATCATTATCCTCTCATTAAAGATTTTATCCCATTTACTATATATTAATTGCCAATTTTCTGAAAATTAGATTATAATATAATACATCTTACCCTAAAACTACTTCACACATGATTTAATCATTCTTTGGTAATTCACAGGTACATCAAATTCTTGTAATACATCAGAGTCAGACATCTGAAAATTAATTACCATTGGACTATAGATGTACTTGAGTATTGCTTGATAGTTGTGGTTTATATGCTTTAACAGTGAAGTGTATATTGTCATTGCTATTGCTGAGTAATAGATTAGAAATATATCAGGAAAATAAACATTAAATCACATCCATGATAGAGTGGTAATATTAAAGGTTTGGTATATTTAGATACACAGGAAGTATTTCACAGACTCTCATGTTAGCGAATAGTACACTTTGGCATAGTGGAAGCAAAGTGAAAGAGGTATTAGACTGGCCTGTAGCTGCTATTTTTATCCTTGTATATGATGTACGCATTATGCTTGCCATATGAAGTAACAGCATCATCTAATTTTGGAAATGGCATAACTTTTATTTTTTATTTTTTAATTTTTTGGCATAACTTTTAGAGTTAAGACAGATTTGGGCTCTGATCCCAGCGATTCCTCTTGTCCTTTGGGCAAGTTACTTCACTTCTCTGAAGCATGGTTTTTATGTTTCTTAAAATGGGGATTATAATCTGGCCTATTTTATATGGTTATTGCGAAGATTACATGATAAGTATAACTGTAAAACTCTTTAGCGTGATGTCCAGTAAATGGCAACTCCCTTTCTTCCTCCCAGTCTTCTTCTGTTCATGACTTTTTAGTGCTTCCATACTGGAAATAAAACTTTTTAAGATTATTACTGAGATAATCCTGGAAGCACAACACTTGTGAGTCAGTGTAGAAGTGCTTTTGAGTTCTTTACAGGGCTCCCATTTGAAGCCTGTGATGGACTTCCATTACTTGTCAGGGTATAGACCTGACACAGAATCAGTAGATCTTGAGGTTTGGGCTGCCTTATTGAATATCTGCCATTTCCTCTTTGATTTGCCTTTCACATAGAATCTTGAATAAAAGAACCCCCTCTCCTTTTCTGCTGCTTATGACCTTGCTCCAGTAATTTCCTATAGGGAGAACTGGTGGTGTGGTGTTCAGCTGGGATTCGTGTTTGTTGAACACATAGTACACATTTGGAAGGGATAGATTTACTTAGGGGTTCCTATAGAGACACTTAGTCTTGTGTTTCTTTTCTTCCTTTTTTTTTTTTTTTTAAATTTGGAAAATTTGGCTACAGAGTAATGGACAGAGCTTGAAGTTCCAGCTTGAGAGGCTGAGTTAGCTCGCTAGGTCACAGGTTATAATTCTGCTTCCTGGATCGCTCAGTTAGGGCCAGAGAGTTCTTTAACTTGCAGCATAGCCCATTTCCTCTTACAGCCCCATTGGGGTGAATATAAAAGTATGATATTGCTCTTCTTGTCAGAAAACTTTGGTGTGAGAACTTACTGAAATTCTAATTTACATCAAAAACTGAAGGACTTCACAACTCTGGAAATAAACTAAAAAACATTGCATTGCACAGTTTAAATTGGTGAATTGTATGGTATGTGAATTATGTCTCAATAAAGCAGTTTTTTAAAAACAGAAAGACAGATGTTATTATTAAAAACATTATACATTCAATTTAGAAGATCCCTAAAGAGTTAATCAGTAGACTGCTTTCAGCTCTTCTACTCTAGTTGTAAGTACAATCAGTTGGAAGAGTCAGGAAGGTGCCAGATGATTTGTCTTGTTTATTTTGGTATTGTTTTTCTGTGGCTGGCAAAAAATTTATTTTTTTTTTGTAATTGGAAAGTTAACCAAATTTCTTTTCCTCATTTGGATTATGAAACATGATTTTACGAAATTAACAGTTAATTCTCTGATTAAATTGCCATTTAGGATAGAGACCAGTTTTTCACAACTTTTGTTTGCCAAAGAGGACTGTTATCAAGAATTAACTGCCTCGGACCCCAGAGAAAGAAAGAAAGTGGTCTGCTCCTGTATTGCTGTGCATTTTTGAACAGTTTTCTGAAGGTCTGTTTTTTTCCCCACTAGGTGCGGGAGATGTTGAAGATGAGGGACTCTAATGGGGCCCGCATGTTGACGTTGATAACAGAGCAATTCATGGCTGATCCTCGTCTGTCACTTTGGAGGCAACAAGGCACTGCGATGACTGACAAATATAGGCAGCTCTGGGATGAGCTGGGTAAATATAAGTTTCCTGACAGATTGCCATTGAGTTGTGTATGGGTAAAGATCATGGTTCAATGTTGAAAGCACATGGTCGGGGTGTTGCTGAAGGGAGAGCTGCTCATATATGAACTTATTGCCATTAGACACTGGTTAGAAGTAGGAGGGCTTGGGCTGGCATTTGCAGGAAATAATCTTGGGAGGGTTTGGGAGAAATTGTCAGATCTTGAGGAAAGCAAGCATAGGAATCTCCCTTTAAATATTTGAAAAAAGAAGCCATATTATTTTAAAATAGGTATTTTGTATAGTAGAGCTGGTTACTCATTTCTGGAATAATATTGTAATCAGTTGAGCGAAAATTTGGCTCTTTTCCCCCTTTGGGTACATTGAAAGTGTCAAAAGTAGTTTGAACATTTATTTTTTGGCTGTTACAGACTTAGATGAGCTGTTGACTGTCAGAATGGAAAAAATAAACTATAATTTTTATTGCTTCCCAAATCTCTGTAATAAAGATATAAATATAGCAGGTGGTTGAAAAAATGAGAAATCCACTAGTCAGGTTCACTGGGAAATTTGGGGGGATGATTATTTTTATCCAATGTTTATTGCTAGGGAATTAACAAATAATGCATTTGTTAAATTGTCTTTCTATTAAGAATATGACAGATGGAATTTTTGATAAATGTTCTATCAATGTCTGTATTAATTTTATGTTCTGGATATGTTTACTAGAAGATCCTAGTTTCATTGAAATTGAATAGTAGAACTCTTCATACCTTCCCCTTCTTTCCCTCTTGGCTGATAATAGATCATATCCTGCTGACTGATCCCATGTCAAAGTCTAGATGAAGAGAAACTGTTGTTTGTGCATATAATACATGATTGTAATAAATGGAAGAGACCTTTGAGGTGAACTGTTTTATGGATAAGGAAATTGAACTCCAGGGAAGTTTAGGATACTTCCAAAAGATCATGTTGACTAATCTAGGGGTATGCCGCAAGTTGGTAAAGAATTGGACATCAGAGTTTCCTCTTTGCCATTAATAGGATGTGTGTTCAGAAACTTGCTGTGGCTGCCAACTCTTTTTTTTTTTTTTTTTAGTCATAAATGTCTGCTACTTGCCAAGTGTTAGATATTTGTTGGCCTTTTCCCCTGGTATTTTTATTAAGTATCTTGTAATTATTTGGTCACCTGAATTAATGGTTAGTGGCCTTTACCCCCATCAAAATTTAAATCAGCCCATAACTATAGTAGATTGTTTCAATATATTGGAAGAGTGTTTGGGAGTGCAGTGTGGTAGTTTGGAAAACACAAGTGTAATGCATATGTTTAAGCATGTTTTTATAGAATACTGAATGATAACACTTTCCTAGGTAAACCCTCCTCAGTTTTGTATTTCTGTAGTAAATATTAAATTGACTAGTTGATTTATGACATTGGAAAGGTTTACCATTTAAAAAAACTATAATGAAGGGAATCATTTAAAGAAAAAATACTGGATTAATATTAAATGAATAAAATTTAAAGAGCTTTGGTACTTGGAGGAACTTAGGATTACAGATAACTAATTAGGAAGAAAGTGCTGACTACTTTTTTTGGTTACCAAAAAAGTACAAGTGATATAGTTAAATAAAACTTAGAGTGTTCATATTTAATCCATTAGCCCATCTCACTTTTCCAAGTTGGTTTTGAAAATTATGTACCTCAACTCTCAGTCCAAAGTATAAATTCTCATCAGGTGGAAGTTTCCACCAGCTGATTCTAGTTATACCCTCTGATGAACTGCTTTCTGATTGTGGGCCAGGCTTTGTATTATACAAGTTCTTTGATATCAGTCTAGGATGAATATATCTTTTTGCCCTGTATTTTCTTTCTTCACAAATCATCCCTTCCCTCCTCCCCCACCTCCAATCATTACTAGACTGTTATAAATTCTCTTGTGTACTCTGATGGCAAGCAGAGGTCAGTAACCATTTTAATGGAGTCTAAGTTTTGCGAAGAATCCCATGTAGAAGTAACAATAGCTATTGTATCTTAATATTCATTCACCAAAAAATTAACTAAAAGTTGCTGCTGGACTACAAAAGGAAATGATTTTGCTTCTTAATAAAATGGGAGATTTTGACTTTGTGCCCCTGCACAGGGCTCACATTGCTTCAAGGCTCTGCTTTGGAATTAAATGCTGAGCACTGCCAGATGCCAGACATTGAGAAGAGGCTGAGTTTTGTCGGCAAATGGGATCTGCAAGTTAATTGGTGTTTTCTGCAGGCTTCTGGCTGTGAAATGAAATTGGAAGCCCTTTAGCCACATGGATAATACAGGACCTGAATACAAATGTCACATGTCACCATCAGGACCCACTGTGAGACAATAGTGTTCCCACTCCAACACTGCACCATTACAGATCATTTAAATATGGGGATTACATTTAAACTAAAAGCCCCATTTGCCTTTTACTGCAATTTAAATGTCCTCTTAGCAAAAGCTAAGTGACAAATTAAATGAAAAAAGTGCCCACATTTTTAAAGCTGTAATGCAAAACAACCTTTTATTGCTTCTCATGTGCCGCGAATGAATCATTATACTTGTCAACCCTAAACCAAGCCATAATTGGAGCAGCTACTGTTATCAAAGTGGGGCCGCTCTGTGACAGCTTAATAAAGCTGAAACTGTTAAATTAAATCTCAGATGCTTAACTCCTTAGCACTGGTGAATTCGATGGGTCCATTTCTGGCAATGGCCAATACACCAGGAAAAAAAAAAAGATTCCTGGCATGAAAGCCTTATTCTGATGAGAATGTACAAGTAAAAGTATCTTAGCCAAGTAACTCTGCTTCTTGGCGGAGGGATTTGGAGGCATCAGATTGTTGGCCTGGTTACAAAATTGTATTTTTGAGAGGATCAGATATTCCCCTCCCCAAAATTTTCAACTTACGGAGTATATGTGATTTATTAAAATTTAAGTGTTGATGTTTCAAAACTAGTTTTAAAAATAATATATATTCATATAACTTTGTCTCTCTTTCAAATAAGCATATACAAACTTCTTTGAAGTAGCAACAGGCCGGATTCCTTTCCCCATCCTCTGGCTAACAAAGGGATTGATGATGCTCAGTTCTTCTTTTCTAAAATAAGTGCCTATGATACTCATTTGGTCTGAGTTAATTTTCGTGATTTATTCCCTGATTTTCATAATGTAGTATGAAATAGATACAGATGCACACTATTAAGATCCTGTTCAGTGCATCTCATTTGCAGATGCATTATTCTTCTACATGAATCTGTTTTTCATACATTAATTTTACTTTTTCTGTGCGATGTTCATTTTCTGAAACATAAAGCAGTCTTCTCAGAATGAGTGTTGTTGTATCATGTTGAGTATAAGAAAGTGTATACCTTAAAATCTTAAGACAGAAAACCCATTGCGGGGACAGAAGCTGCAGATTTGGTGGAGCTATAGAACCCACACCTCTTTAGTTGCATTCTTTATTCCATGACATGCAAATAGTCTAGAAAGCAGATCACAGCAATAACCCCTAGATTTCAAAGAATAACCCAGTGCTGATTGGTGACGAGCACACCTACTGTTAGCCCTAACGGCTGTCTGTTCAGCATACTTAATTACCATGGGGGTCTTTAGGGATGAGGGGATATATGGTAACCTCTCATCTGTGTTGATAGGTCTCTTTCCTTAAATGTCTTCCTAGACTATAATTTTACTTTGCTTCATAAAACTAGGTTGTGGCTGCCAGTCTATTAAAACCTAATTAAAATGGATGTCATTAGAGGAAACAGTTAAATAGGATTTAATTACAGCTTTGTCATGGGGAAAAATTCTTAAATTTTCATTTTCAAGTATTACATAATGTGTTTTTTTCTTAAAATTTTAAATACTTTCTCTCTGAGCTGAGTCATGTGTTTTGCTTTCTAGTGTGTAAACCCTGTTTTTTTTTTTTTTTAGGGAGAGGCTGGGCTCCCATTGCAAGAGCCTTGCTGCTCTGAGCTGTGCTCACTCAGTTCACAAGAACAAGGTGTTAGCTCTCAGAATTTTTTTCAAAAGTTTTGATATGGGGGTGCCAGACTGGCTCAGTTGGTGGACCATGTGACTCTTGATCTCTGGGTTGTGAATTCAAGCCCCATGTTGGGTGTAGAGATTACTTAAAATCTTTAAAAAAAATTTTTTTATATGGATACCTAACTCTGTGAACAGACATAGCCATAGTTAGAAGTTTCTTTCTATTTTGAGTTCCATTGTAAGGTTAGTTTGACCACTGTTATTAAGCAACAGTGGTAATACTCCTTGTAGGGTGCTAGATAGATTGAGTGGGTCTACAGATTCAGGGTACTTGGAATCACAGTAAATCTTTGTTCAGCAGTAGAGAACCTAACCCATCGTTCCACCCATTGAAACCAAATTTATTGCAAATACTAAAAATTACCTCCTCCATGGACTCAGAACACTGTCCTATCTATACCTCTGATGCAAATAGTCATCTCTGTGGACCTCTTCTCCACCCACCCTCATGATTCTTGAATCACATGCTTAAGTCACGTTTAAAATGATGCTCTAAGTCATTTGCAAGTGCTTTTCTGCCCAGTCAGAAATAAGATTCCAAAGGCTTTGCTTTGGAGGTCATTGTGGAGAAGTTTCTGGGGAATGCCACCTTACATCTCCTAACATAATAGGATAAGTAATTTCACCACGGTTTAGAGCCGCTGCTTAGTTTATATGATAAATTCAAATCTAGGCTTTCCAGATTTTGAGGCTGATTAGTGAATGCCTGAGGAGTAACTGCTTTTCGGTGAGAGCTAGGGAGCATTCCAGTGTGGTTTGCCGTGTAAGTAGTGTTCTCTTGGCTAGTGCCATGGAGAAAACAGCAATTCCCACAGCCCCCTTGCAGCAAAAAGGTGTCAGGCACAGAGTTGGAAACTTCTGTGTAGCTCTAAGTATACAATGTAAACTTAACGAACCCAGTACTTCTCACCTACCAGTTTGTCTTCCCTGGGCATAAGGAGAATACAGCTTTACCATGTAAATCACTTCAGTGCCTTCCATTAACCCTTCTTTCCATAAGTCTTTCTGTGGTTTCTATCTCAGTACATATTAAGCACTTGCTGTGTCCAGAGGAATAGATGTATTAAGTGTTTGATTTTCTTTTGGTAATGGTCCATGTAGTAGAGAGGGAGTAGAGAGATAGAACCATCAGGAGACAGAATTTAGAATAGGTATGAATGAACTGAGGAGCACTTTGATAGGGTAATTTATTCACATATTAGTATAAATACTTGTACAGACAGAATTTAATATGGTTTTACAAGATGTTCATGGAGGTGAGTTGTAGGGAAGAAGTAGTGAGAAGGAGTAACATGAACAATGACAGGGATGAACTAACTCAATGGGGGAGGGCTATAAAGCATTCAGATTCATTATCAGCAATGTTGTCTTCACGATACTCAGTCCAGTTTTATTGTCCTTTGTTGTTACTTCAAAGGGAGGAGAGGAGGGAGAGAGCGTAGACATAGGTTCTAGATTTTTGCTGTCTTTTATTTCCCATTTTAGTCCAGCTAGTTAAGATGACATAGATGTCAACACTTACTTTATCAGGCACTATGCTAAGCACTTAATGCGTGCATTATATTTTTATTCTTAAAACAATCCAGTGAAGTAGGTATAATTATTAGCCCTAATTTTATAGCTGAGTAAATTGGAGCTTAGGGAGACCAGATAACTTGCCTGAGGTCACAGCAGCAGAGGAGGAATTTGATCCCAGGTCAGTGACTTCAAAGACTTAACCATCAAAGTGGACTCCATCCTCACTTGCTTTAATTTGCCTTTCTGCTAAGGGGTCTCTCTGCTCAGGGCAGAGCAGGGGCAAGGCAAAGCGCACCTAGATGACAGTAAGCCCCATAAGAGCTGCAGGGCCTGGTCTGCCCACCCGTGGTCCTGCAGGTCTAATGGTGGTAGTCAGCAGAGCTTACCTAATGTAGTTGCTCATCTGTGTTTCTAGGGACTCTGTAACTTCAGTCTAAGAAAGCCACATTAATGTAGAAGAGCCAAATCCATGATATGGGTTGAGAAATGTCATAATAAACTTAAGCTTCTCACAAAATACATGCAGTACATACTGCGGATGGATTACAGTCAGGTTTTCATTTCATTTTCCAGGCTCCTTTGCTAAGGAGCCAGTGAGACCCTTAGGTCAAGGTCTCTGTCCTGGCCTCTACCAGCCCCTAATAATAACACAGTTGTCAACACTTGTTTATGTCATATGGTCTGTAGCTCTCCAGACCCCTCCTGCCCTTGGGCTGGGCTGGCTGCTCTGGAATGGGGTTGCACGTTCCTGTTTCAGTCTGTGGTTTCCCCCTTATTATCCAGAGCTCCCTCTAAACATGGAGGCTTTGTCCATTGTATTGCTCAGGAGGCTTTGCTTCTATCCAGCCGTGTTCTCAGAACGCCTGTCTGCTGCTCAGTCCTCATTACCTGGGCCTGGTTTCTTTCTCTGTTGTATGATCCTATTGCTTTCTGTCTCTTAAAACTGAGATTTCTATGTTTGTGGGTCAGAGGCCTTTGGGTTCTGCTCTGCTGCGGAGATAAGAAGAGGGGTTTGTTCTCTGTTTCTTTAAGTAGGCAGAATTAATTTCTAGTTTGGGTCAGAAGTTAACCAAAAGAGAGAATGCATATTTCTTTACTTTCTGGGAAGTACTGTCCACCATCCGTCTCTTGAGTGCAGCTGCTAGGGTGTAATTATCCATTCAGTACCTATTTATGGGAAGAAGGGGAAATAAAGAGAAAAAATTTTAAATATTAGCAGAAAATGGTAGATTCTCAAGATTAAAAGAATTCTTTACAAACCATTTGATCCTATTATCTAACCAATTGGAGATTCCTAATGATAGTCATTCTCTGAGTACAATTGGATAATTTGTAACAACACTTGGGGATCACCCCCTTGTGTATTTTTATAAAACTTTATTCTAAATATAGACCACAGGGATTGAGTTATGAGTTAAGATGCCTTATGACTCATTGTAGTACATGTTAGTGTCCTTATTGTATATGTAGTATGCTGGTACATTATTTGTACCAAGGATGGTTCCGATTACTTTTTTTATGTTATCTTTATTTATAAGATGAATCCATTGGTAGTAGATACTGTTTTCACATTAGTGGCTAGTAGGAGTATCAGAGCATTGGTATGAAGTATCCTTCTTCCTCACAACAATTTTAGAAAAGTTCTCTTCTCTTCCCATTTCCTAAAAGTTAGTATTGCACTTGCCCTCAAGAAACTGCCACCAAAGGGAAATGTGGCTGGGGGAGGGAGCGGTCTCCTTGCTAGACTGTGGGTCTCTAGAGAACACCATCACACTAGAGTGGTGGGAAGTGAGAGAGTGGGAATGAAGGAAGACAGGCTGGGGATAATTTCCTCTCACCATTTCTTACCCTGAAGTGACAGCATACAAAAATTAACAAGGTCTGAGAAGCCCTCATTTAAGCCATCTGAGATTCCCAGGGACTTCTTGGGGAGTCAGAGATGCCAGGAGCTAGACTGAAAGAGGTGGAAGCCAAGGGAGGACTGAAGCAGCCATTTAAGCTGTTCTCTGTGGGTGTTGTATGGAGCAAGGTGCTTTACAAATGTTTTTGTAGTTGATTAAAGCTTAAGTGGGTTAATGATGGGGCAGGAGAACCCAGGAAAATGATTAATGGGTGTCTCTTAGACAGGGGGTGTTCCATGGTGCCTTATAGGGCCCCTTAGGTGGGAGGGGGAGGAAGAGAGTGTGGATGGGGAAGGCAAGTCCTCTCAGTCCCAAAAGAGTGACTTTCACCACTTGACACATAGGCTTTCTGTTAAGATTTCTTGAGGACAGAGGATTCTGAGATTAAAAATGCATGCTTGATTGTGACTATCTTCAATAGGCTTTTGAATAGCCGCCTTTCTTAGAGGTCTACTGAAGAATGACTTTTTTATTTATATAAATAATTTTCTCTTTTATTTTATGGAGAAGGCAGGCTGGTAAGTGATTTATAGCAGGTGAATTTTTGTGAGGCTGCTATAAGCTTATCTAACAATTGCATAACATTTTAGTGTTTAAAAATTCCAAATTGGAAATAGTATGCTGTGTGGTAAAATACAGGGAAGGGGCCTTCAGCCATTAAACTGCTTGGATGAGTTAGTGCCTGGGTTCGAAGCTATTTTCTCAGGCTCTGATCTAGAAACAAATAACTGGGAATAATGACAGTAATTGTCTGAAAGTGGCTAACTCTTCCAACTCTCTGTGTCTCCTATTGCAAAGATAACCTTTGACAGAGAAATCAAAATCTCTGTGAATTTGAACTATGACCAGCTATACCTTGACCCTAGGTTGTGCTTCCCAGCCCCTTTCCTTTTGGGGTATCTTAGTAAATTTCAAAATTTGCTTGGGCAAACCTGGAGGAGAGAGTAAGAATTCATTGATCAGGAATCAGACTTAGGTTATTAGCAACCTTGAAATGGCTTAGATTGGAAGCTACAGTCTCTCTTGTGGATGAGCATGGGCTGAGGGGGCTGGATGGGAGGACTGTAAACCAGGCACTTGGGTCAAATATAAGCTTGGAAGTGGAAGAAAATCCTGTTAGGAAGAATGCTTTCAAAATGTTGCCAAGACCACAAAAGTCTGACACCTGACATACAGACATTTAAAGATGACATTAATGTGTTCAGCAACCTATTCACCATACATATTGATCATACACAGAAGATGCTCTTTGCTAAATGTTAGGGTCCTAAGTAGACCAGCTAGTCTGAGAGATTTTTGTTTGTTTTGAAGCCATTTAAACCACTCACTGTACTTAATGATCTTGTCAGTTGCTCTCTTTTTGGTGCATTTAAACTAATTCCAGAGCCATCCTTTTCCATCTCTGTATTAGTGTTCATGTGATAAACTCACCCCCTTTTGCCCTTCCTGTACACTAATTAGAACACTGAAAATGACGCATTTTTTTAAGTTAGTTTTCCTGTACAGGTGGGAAAAAAATGTGCCTGGCATATAGTTGGTGCTCAGTAAAATATTTGTGAATAAAATAATGAATGAATAACTGAAGTGTGATGTTAAATACCTATCTGGAAGCCTTAGGAAGTATTTTTGGTGTACTAAAAACAGTGTTTGAAAGGCCATAATCCTCACTGTGTCCTCAGTTTTCTTCTCCTCCTGGCTTATCCCACCTTTTCCACCCATGGTGGATATTCATGGGTGCCTGTGTATGCCTAAACGCTTGCGTGCGCGGATGCGCACACACAACACATACATGAACACACACTGAAATACAAACAGTGTACAGTACAGAAGGGCAGTGATTCCCCCTTGCCATCAATGCTGCAGGTAATCTATTGCATTAATCAGCCAGCCAGTGGGAAATGCATGGGGAGTGATTATACTATCATACACAATACAATCAGCATGAAGCACTTGTCAAGACCAGTACATCAGAGTTTAATTCAGTAATAGAATGAATTAGAGCAAAATGAAACATTCTTTTCTCCCAAGAAACTCAGCACCCATCACAGGTTCTTTCTAAACTCCATAGAAAAGTCAGTGCATTAAGAAACTGTTTTTATGAATAAAATTGCAGTTCTGATATGACCAATTACTACAATCCCTTTTTCTGGGGATTCTTATACAACTGTGGTGTTAAGAGTGTATTCATCAGTATTCCATAATCATAACCTTTGGTAAATTTGATTATTTTTTGTTAGGGCTCCTGACGATCTTTTATCCTAAGTTGGTATTCTCCATGGTTAAGTGAAAGGCAGGTTGTTGTCCTACTGGCTCAGGGAAGCACTTATCCCCAAATATGACTGGTGGACGGTAGGGTACCTTAGCAGAACAGCAGGTCAATTAACAATAACCTGCTGTTTACAGGGCCTTATGGTAGGCACTGTCGTTAGAAGCTTATAGTCTCGTTAGGAAACAAAATGAGTAAGGGAAAAATAAAAAGCAGCCCAAGACTGCCTAAGACAGCTGAAGAAATGAAGTTATATAATGTAGGACCTGTTTCAGAAAATTTTGAGGATAGATCTCATACATTTCATATTCAGAATCACTATTCTATGTCAGTTTTATAACATATATTCAAATGGAATACACCTAACCAAGCATGCTTTTTCAAAGGGGCAAACAGATATAAGCCCACCTGGACTGTTTCAGTTTTTCAAAGCCTTGAACTGGAATATAAAGAACAGATTTATTGGGAGTCAGATGATCTTAAGTGTGGATTCTGATCCTCATATTTACTAACTGTGTAGCGCTGGACAGATCCCTTATCTTAGAGAGAACCTTAGTTTCCTCATCTGTAAAATGACCATAATGTGGATTCTTACGGCCTAAAATAAGATGATTAGATAATGCATGACACTTTCTTTTTCAAAAATTCCAGTAGTCTCTTGCCTGTGTTGGGAAAGTGGACCCAGTAGGAAGCTTATAGGAGAGAGACATCATGAAGACCTTAGGAGTCTTCAGAAATAGATTTATGTAAACTTGGACTGTTGGATGAATCATAGAACCATTTGTGAAGACAGCTTAGTTAAGCAGCCAGTGCAGAGCCCAGGGAAAGTGATTATACTATGCTCTTGCAGGTTACCCCAGTTCACATTCCTTCCCCTCACTAACACTGACTGCCCTTTTCGTGTATCAAAATAAGACATCTGTCATTGTGCCTTTTTTCTCTTTCTGATTTTTTCTGTCTTTCCTCCCTCCCTCAAAAAGGAGAAGGGTGGTGAGTGGTAGAAGAGCTGGCTCTGGTCCTTCCTACAGAACCAGATTCCCAGTAAGGTCAGGCTTGCCTGTCTTTGGTGAATTTTACACATTGACCTGAAAGCACTGACAAATCAAATGGAATGGGAAGACTGCATATTAGATGAGGACCACAGGTTTGCCAGAAGGGAACATTCTGGCATTAACAGGATACCTGTTAACTGTTTTGGAATATCTGTGGTTTATTTTCTCAGTCTTTTCTCAGAGCCTGGTCAGATGATAATCAATTCTGTGCCCTTTTGCTTAGGGCTTAGTCCTGCTTGACTTAAATGATCTCAAAAGCTCTCTTGATACAGTGTACCTGAGGCATGATTTTGAAATTTTCCAAGAAGTGTTTTAGTGAATTAGAAACTAGCATACCAAATTTAAAGTAAGGAGAATGTTTTCACCAGTTAAACTTACACTTCAAACATGGGTGACTAACATATTAAGACTGAATTGTGCTGAGAACAATACTATAATTAGGGTCACAGTTTTTGTGTGGTCTGATCCAAGAAATTTTGTGACTGTAGTTTTGCTAGCACAACTAATTATACCAGTGATCTCCTATTTGTGACTGCAGTTAGGCATTTCATGGCCTCTAAATAAGTATAATTAGTTAATTGGATCATGCATGAAATTCTAGCCTCTCATAATAGCCTCTGAGAACAAAAATAAATATGATAAATATTATGAATTGTTTTATAACTGTGGAACCCTGGGAAATACCACAAGTGATTGTTTTACTTCATCTGTTACTATTTTGTAAGAAGAAACATGATATTAAAAAGTAGGAATTAAGCTATGTAACAGTCTTCATTCTCTGCCTTTGAGACAGAGGCAAAAGGGAATCACTAACTTTTCTTCGTCTCAGCTTTAGAGAGGGTGGTGCTGGTTGCCCTGCTCCTCTGCCTTCTGCTCCCCACTTGCCACTGTGCCTGTGCTCTCCCCATTAGCATTAGATGCACCGTATCTTCTGAAAAATAGGGAGAAGAGCCACCTTTATCAAAAACTCCCAAGTATCTTTTATGGAAAATGTGCACCTTTTATTTTAACTACTGAATTGATTTGCATATTAACAGAAACCCGTGAAGTAGAAGGGACTTTAAAAACAAGTGTCCCTGACTCTGGGGGTAGCACTAGAGAATGGCCAGCTGATTTATTCAGTCACAAATCCTCATGCTCCACCCAGCAATGCTCCCCACAGGCTAAGACACGCTCAGTCACACGCAGGTGCATTACCCTGGAAATGCTGACGCCACTCTGTTCCAGCAGACCAGACCTCAGAGTACATCGTATTTTCAGAGAGAATGGAATTCTTCCAATTTGAATAATCAGTCTTGAATTATTAGATGAGCTTTTGATTGTTTATCTGTTGTTTTAATCTACAGGGAAATTACTTGTTTGCTGTGGCTGTCAGTTTTGAAAAATGTAGTTTTCTTTGGTTTAATTAGGCTCTTTTTAGGTGGACCTGTGTAGGTTTTTCTTTGAGATGCTTTCTCTATGTTGGAGGGACATGGTCTAAGTACATAAGAATACATGATTAAATAAAGTACAGGGTTTCTTAGCTGTGCCTTTAAGGTTTCTTCATAATTTTAGACAGTAATGTGCCCCTTTGCATTATACTGCTAAAACATGAGGAATGGAATGATGATTCTGTCAAGAGACAAAAATGGAATTTTTGGAATTTATGTATGCATAGCTGCACATACGAATCCTAACTTACAGAAGTTCTTTTTGACCACATAGATTGGCAGAGGCTAAATACCTGACTGTTGAGAATATTGGTTTTTAGGGAGCATGAGTCTGGCTCCCATCTTTAATAGCAGCACAATACCATTCTTTTCTCTGAACTTCAGTTTCCTTCTCTGTACCCTCAAGTTTTCGTGAGGGTACAATGTGATCATGTGTGTAAAGTACATAGTACAGGGTTAGTGTGAGGTGAATATTCAATAAATGGCAGCATTTACTGTCAGGTGGATAAGTAAAGATACCATTCACTTTTAGAAGTATGTTCGCTGAACTAGATGGAATGATTCGTACCCTAAAGACACATTTTAAAACTTTAAATGTAGACTCTAATTAGAAACCTAACATGTGTAACCTGATATTGTTAGGATTTTCCTTGAAGGGATAAAAAATTAGCATAGAAACCAGCACTTAATATTACACTGTGTGTTGGGATACCTTTTATGCTGTTAAGTTTTCATAATGACTTTTTTGTTTTTTGCTTTATTTGCAACTCTTCTCATATGTTCAATGGTTTATTCAGGGTTGATTAGCTTAACTAACAACATTCTTATACTCATTAATAAATACCTTCATTTACCATTTTGTAATCTAGTAGATTTATAATCTTTTCTGGTAATTGGTGGTAGATAAAGATGGCCACAGATCCTTTGCTACTCTCCCACCGAGACATGGAGTTTGTTCTCTCCTCTTGTATCTGGTCAATTTTTAAAAATTGTTTGACCAACAGAATATGGCAGAGTAGATGCTGGGCCAATTTCTAAGTCCAAACATCACATGACTAGCAGGTTCACTTTCTTGTAGAAGGTTCCATCTTGAGTCCCTGAGTTTCCATGTAAGGAATCTGAAGTTTCACATCCTGAAGCTGCCGTGCTCTGAGAAGGCCCATGCTTCCACATGAAGGGGCTGTGTTGAGGCAGGGGGAAAGTTAGGAGGAGAGCGTTTCTGACCTACAGAATCATGAGATACAATGATACATTCTGTATTAAGCCAGTAAGTTTAGGGTAGGTTTTTACATAGTAATAGATAACCAGAATAGTGGTTATCTCTCTAATAATACTTCCTGCTTTGGTTGTTTTCCTTTTTTTTTTCATGCTTTGGTGGTTTTCCAAATGCCAAATTTCTCTAGCAGTATAGGATATAACAATGTGTGAAAATGAAGTTCTATTATTTCAGTTTTTCCCTTATGTTGGGTTAAGTCTGATGTTTGTCAAAAGTGAATGCTTATTATTAATAAACAGTGTAACATGATCTTAGCATATTCCGCAACAGGGCTTGAACTCCCGACCCTGAGGTCAAGACCTCTAAACTAGATCAAGAGTAGGACGCTCAACTGACTGAGCCATCCGAGCGTCCCTGCATCTCCATTTTTAATAATTTTTTTTTTACAGTAATTCTTTCTCACCTTTATATTCTCATTATACCAAATTTTACCTAGTTTGACTTCTGGGTTTTTCCTCCTCTGATGAATAACAACTTGAGTTCAGGTAACTTAATTTTGCGTCCTATAGAAGACTGCAGAACCTGGGCATTGAAAATGAAAAAGGGAGGCAGAGTGGATTGGATGGTAGCCAGAAGTTTTGGCAGAGATGCTAAGGAAGGGGGTGCTAAAGGAACAGTGTACGCAGGCTTCAGCATTGCACTCTTTGTCCATCCTCTGGCATGAAGTTACCATGGGCAGAGAAAATGTAGGGATAGGGATGAGGTTGAGAGCCTCCTCCGTGCGAATAGTTAAGGACAAAATTACCCAAAGCATCTCAGACCTCTAAGTGGCCCTGTGGGCCCCAGCTGGGGCCTGGGAGGCTGGAGAGAACAATGCCTACCAGAAAACAAAACACATTTAAAAGCCTATTGTTGAAACTGAGGGAAAAGGAGAGACTAAAAGATGTTTCCTGCTAAAATCACACAGCAAGTGGAAATTAATTTACGGGAACCCATTATTACTAGCTTAAGTGTTTAATGTCACTGATATTTTGTTTATTTAATATGTTCTCTTAATTGTTTTATTTGATGAAATATAAAATACTTATAAGGGTATTCACAGAATCACTTGCAATCTGAGCCCTCTAATCCTGTTCTAACCTTTGAGTCTCCGTGTCCTCAACGTCAAAATCTTCTGCACAGGGGTTTGCAGAGTGTACCTTTTAGAGCTGAGTGAACTCTGCAGTTTTCAAACACTTTAAGTCTAAACAGCCCTGTGAGGTAGGTAGGAATTATTATTCCTATGGTTTAAGTAGGGAACTGCCACCTTAGAGACACTAAATGGGCGGGCCTGGGGCATACCTTGCCCTTTACAGATCAGAGGTTGTATATCAAACATTTCTTCTAGTTGGAAATGTAAAACAGTAGGTATTTGAGGTGGGGCAAAGTGGTAGTAATTTGTACATCTAAATGTTTGATGGAAAGGACAGGCTTTCAGGGCATGTAGAATTCATTAATTCTTGTTACCCACATTTTCTGGGATTATGGGTGCTTGTGTGCTGGCACTGTTATTGGTGAAATACAGAAGTAACCTGAAACGTCTTTGTGATGATTTGTCTTCTGCCTCAGTGTGAGTCTGCCCACATTCGCTCACTGTTTGGTCAGTTATAGGATGTGAACAGGTTTAAGACTACTGAGTGGTTTGGAACTGTTCACCTTGTGCAAAAGAGTTCTTTCATCTTTTTCTTCTTCTCAGGGGAGTTGCCTTCCTAGTTTTGGTTTACTTTGGCTTGTATGTTACAGTGCATCTTTTTGGTGAAATCACTGCGTGCAGATTAGGTGGCTTACTGGAAAGAAGAGTAAAAGCATGCTGGATGGTGGAGAAAAGCTGGACTAGAGCTGAAATGTGCTTTTGGATAATTCAGAAACTGAATGATGCACACACCAGTGATTTGATAATTGCCTTTATACACTTTGAGGCATTGAAGCTAGGAAAGCAATTTAAAAGTATTGAATTTGTTTTCATTGTAATTCATAGCAAATAATTAAGTGTCCTTTCTGAAAGAACCAATAATACTTTTATAGATGCCAGGTCCTCCGGTAGGTGCTAGAAACGCTAAGTTCTCACTGAGTTCTGTGTAGTATTTTTGGTTGAATCTTTTCAAGGGTTAATGTTTCTGATGGACAGCAGAATGAAGTGTTTAATTATCAAAGAGCCTTATTTTTAAAACTACAAATGTTTCAGGCATGTGTTGGAGGAGAAGGAGATAAATGCCCAAAGTGAGACTCTGAATTAATAAAATTTGGAGAATGACTTACTCAATTTGGTTAATTTGGTTATTAAGGCTAATTACAGCTTTTGTAGTGGTGACTATTAAGATAAAAGACCATATCTATTATAGCTCTGAACTTGAATCTAACATTAAGAACATCCTTTCAGGATGAAACCTCTCTTTGGGGAGGTGAGCAATAGAAGAATGTTATAGGCAAATTAATAAAAGCTTGGCTTTTGAAATTTTTTCTCATTCTGTAAAATGGAAATTTTCTAATTAGAGAAATGTAAGCATTGAAAGTCTAGGATGGATTTCTTTTTTCCTCAAATCATAGAAATCATTACTTAAAGTTTCCAAGAACATTTAGCATTTTGCTTATAAGGACCATAATCTATTTGTGGTTTTTTTCTCTTTTTTTTTTCTTTCTTTCTTTCTTTCTTAGAAAGGGAGAGAGAGAGCAGAGAGAGGGGGAGTCTTAAGCAGGCTCCATGCCCAGCATGGAGCCCAATGTGGGGCTCGATCTCAGGACCCTGAAATACAGAGTTTTTATTCATAATGAACACATTGAAGATAAATCACTCGTTTTGGAAAGACATTTATCTTTCCACATTATTTGTCCATATTAATTTACTTGTTGCCCTTTTACACACAACCTTGTTAATGCATTAACAACCTGATGATGAAACTACTAGTCACAGCACATCTTTCAGGGCAACTTCTTGATTTTAGTTTTGTCTGATAATATGTTCATTTAAGATTAGTAGAATTATAAGATAAAAACATCTTGGAAGAGAAACTTAAAATGTCCTTTTTTTTTAAAGATTTACTTATTTATTAGAGAGAGACACACACAGAGAGTGGGGGGAGGAGCAGAGAGATGGGGAGAGAGTCTTAAGCAGACTACTCGCTGAGCAATGGAACCTGATGCAGGGCTTGATCTCACAACCCTGAGCTGAAACCAAGAGTCTGACACTTAAACTAACTGCACCACCCAGGTGCCCCTGAAATATTTCTTAATTTTTAAGCATTAGCTGTTGAATATTAGGATTTTACTTTTTAAAAAGGTAATTTGATGATTTGGAAATTTTTTTAGTTCAGTGTAGCCTCATATATATCAATGGCAATTTTTGATCCAATATATAGCTTTTATTTAATTACTTATATGTAACTTTTTTCATGTTGTTAGGGTGTCCATCAATCCACAACCTAAAACCAGGTAAAGTTATATCTCATTGTCCAGTGGTCTTCAATGGAAAAGGCTGTCAATTTTAGGTTCTTTAGGTACCATTTGGATTTGTCCCTTGCGTTGTTGACAGTGTGTTGTCATGTTTCATTAGAAGCTGATTTTCTGTTTCTGGGCATGGGAAAGGCATAGGATTAAAAAGGTAGTGATTTATGCAATGTCCATTGGCTTGTTAGAGGATTCCTGCTGAAAGAACGCTCATACTTAAATCTTTGGAGTACCAGTAGTCAGTATTGTTTGATACAGGTATTATGTAGCAGTAGTTTGCTTTGAAATTTGCATACAGTAAAATTCTTACTATACTGTAAAATATACTATAAATACTATGAAAATACATACACCTGTGGTGTTGGATCATCATGGAGAGCAGGCCTGCCATTGCAGCATCCAGCTGGGGGCTGGGGGGTATCCAAAAATGATACTGTAGTGCTGCAGGGTTCAATAAATTGGGGTTAGGGCAAGATGATACAGTATGTGAGAATGATGGTATAAAAGAAGCCATAAGAAGACCTCCTAAGAATCTTTATTATGACAGGATGATTCACATTAAGAGAGCACTGCATCTGACCACGAGGCAGCAGATTTTGCATAAAAAGCAGTGGACAGGGCACCTGGGTGGCTCAGTCAATTAAGCGTCTGCCCTCGCCTCAGGTCATGATCCCAGGGTACTGGGATCAAGTCCCACATCAGGCTCCCTGCTCAGTGGGGAGTCTGCTTCTCCCTCCACCCCTCCCCCCTGCTTGTGATCTCTCTCACACGCTCTCTGTCTCTAATAAATAAATATTTTTAAAAAATCGTTAAAAAAAAAAGCAGTGGACAAAATATGAGGTTAAATTCTACCTTGAATGATATCTGAAAGAGGTTAGGCAGGAAAGGAGAGAGAGAGAAAAATGGGCAAAGAAAGAATCATGTAGTTGAAATCTGTGGTTGCACCTGTCCTCAAAGTATTTTTATGAAGTAGATTAAACCTGAAATGTACAATTTAGAACTCTTTGGACTGCAAATGTATTACTTTACATAAGTGTCTATTGTAATTATTAAGAAACACATACATCTGAATTTTTTGCTGTACAGTTTTGAGTTTGGACAAATGAATAGAGTCCTGTAACAATCACCACAATCAACATATGAAATGGTTATATCCCCTCCAAAAATTCCCTCACACTGTCCCTATGTGTTATTTCCATTGCTGACTCTCAGTCCCTTGCATTGGTGATCAGTTCCTTTAATTTTACCTTTTCTAAAATGTCCTATAAATTAAATAATGAGAGTGTATATGTGTGTACACCCACGTATCCTTCCTTTTGATTCTGGCTTCCTTCACTTAGTATAATGCATTTGAGATGTTATGTGTGTGTCAGGGGTTTGTTTCTTACTACCGAGTAGTAGTCAGTTATATGAATGCATCAGTTTGTTTTTCCATTCACCAATGCAACGACATTCAGGTTGTTTCCAGTCTTCTGCATTTATGAATAAAGCTGCTGTAGAGAGACCCGGGTGGCTCAGTCAGTTAAGCATCTGACTCTTGACTTCGGCTCAGGTCACGATCTCAGAATCCTGAGATCGAGCCCTGCATCAGGTTCAGTGCTGGGTGTGGAGCCTAAGATTCTCTGTCTCTCGGTGTGATGTTGAACACTAGAGGTAAGAGCAGATATCTTTGCCTTGTTTTGATCTCAGAAAAAACGTTCAGCCTTTTGCTATTATGATGTTAATGTAGGATTTCTTTTGCAGATGCCTTTATCAGGCTGAGTTATCTTCTCTTCCTATTTTGCTGAGAGTTTTATTTATTATGAAGTAATGTTGAATTTTGTCGATTGCTTTTTCTTTCTTTTTTTTTTTTTTAAAAGATTTTATTTATTTATTTGAGAGAGAGAGACACAGCGAGAGAGGGAACACAAGCAGGGGGAGTGGGAGAGGGAGAAGCAGGCTTCCCACTGAGCAGGGAGCCAGATGCAGGGCTGGATTCCAGGACCCTGGGACCATGACCTGAGCCGAAGGCAGACCCTTAACGACTGAGCCACCCAGGCGCCCCATCAATGGCTTTTTCTATTGAAGAAAATTGCTTTTTCTGCATCTGTTGAAATGGCCATGTTTTTGTTTTTGTTTTTTTCTTAGTCTGTTAATATAGTGAGTTACTAACTCTGATTTTTAATGTCAAACCAGCCTTGCTTTCCTGGGTTAAACTGTACTTGGTCGTGGTGTATTTTTCTTTTTGTATATTTCTTAATTAGATTTTTCTCATATTTTGTTGAGGTGTTTTACTCCTATGTTCTTGAGGGATATTGATCTGTAATTGTATTTCCTTGTAATATCTTTGTCTGGTTTTGGTATCAGGGTGATGTTGGCCTCTTAAAATAAGTTGGAAACCATTTTCCCTTCTCTGTTGTCAGGAAGGTATTTTATAGAATTGATATTCTTTCTTAAATGTTTGGTATAATTCTCCAGGGAAACATCTGAACCTGCATTTTAGAGATTTTTAAATACAGATTTAATTTCTTTAATAAATTTATTACTATTCAGGTTATTATTATTGCTTCCTGCGTGAACTTTGGTAATTTTTGATTTTTGAGGAATTTATTTATTTAATCTAATAAGTAGAATTTATAGGCATAAAGTTGTTCATAGAATTCCATTATGAGCCTTTTAATGCCTCTGTAGGAATTATAATGATATGTCCTCTTTTATTCCTGATACTGATAGTTTGTCTTTCTTTTTTTCTCTCTCTGATTATAGGTTTATTGATTTCATTAATCTTTTGGTTTCATAGAATTTGGGGGGTGGGCAGTTTTCAATTTAATTAATTTCTGCTCTGTTACTTCCTTCTGTTTGCTGGCTTTGAATTTCTCATTCTCTTTCTAGTTTCTTAAGGTGGATATTTAGATTATTGCTTTGAATTTTTTCTTCTTTTCCAGTATAAGTATTTAATACTGTACATTTCCCTTTTTAGCTCTAGGTCACAAATTTTGATGTATTTTATTTGTGTTTTCATTCAGTACAGAGTATTTTCTGATTTTTCTCATCACTTCCTCTTTTAGTCATGAGTTATTTATAAGTGTTACTTAGTTCCCAGATATTTGGGGATTTTCCAAATATCTTCCTGTTATTGATTTCTGGTTTAATTCTGTTACATCAGAGAATATACTTTGTATGATTTCAGTTCTTTCAAGTTTGTCAAAGCTTGTTTTATGGCCTAGAATACGGACTATCTTGGTGAATGTTCTTTGTGCATTTTTAAAAGAGTAGTATTTTGTTTTGTTTTTTCTAGTAATAGTAGGTGGAATGTTCTGTAAATGTCAGTGAGGCTAAATTGGTTGATAGTGTTTAGGTATTCATCCTTGCTAATTTTCTGTCTATTTGTTTTATTAGTTATTGAAAAAGGACTGTTAAAAGTTTCTAAATATATTTGTGAATTTGTCTATTTCTCCTTTAGGCTTTAAGCTAAATACTTAATGTATTTTGAAGTCTTAATGTTAGGTTTAGCTTTATCCATTTAGGATTCTCATGTGTTTTTAGAGAACTGACCCTTTTATCCTATTATGTCTCACCTTATCTGATGTAACTATTCCTTGTTCTGAAATCTACTTTGTCTGATATTAATATGGCCGCTTCAGGTTTATTTTGAAAGTGTTTGCATAGTATATCTTTTTCTATCCTTTTTCCGTTTAATCCATCTATGTCATTATATTTAAAGTAGCTTACTTGTACATAGCATAGAGTTGAGTCTTGCTTTTTAATCTGATTTTACCATATCTTCTAATTTGTATGTTTAGACCATTTACATTTAATATAATTATTGATGTAGTTGAATTTAAGTCTACCATTTAATACTTGTTTTCTGTTTATCCTCTTTGTTTTTATTCCTTTGTTCCTTCTTCCCTGCTTTCTCCTCTCCTACTTTGGATTGTTCTAACATTTTTTAGTATTTCACTTAATCTGTTGTCTTTTTTGTTTGTATCTCTTTGTATAGTTTTAATGGTTTTGGTATTATAATAAACCTATGTAACCTTAACCAGTCTACTTTGATTTGATATTTTGCCACTTTAAGTAGAATGTAGAGTCTAACAATCTTATAGGTCCCTTTACTCTCCCTTCTTTATGTTATAGTTTTTATGCGTATTACATCTACATACATTTAAAATGCAGCAAGGGAGTGTTCAAATTGCTGCTTTCAATAGTCACATTTATTTTAAAGAACGTAAAAGGACAAAAGCAGTTTGTTATATGTAGTCAGGTATTTATCATTTCTATTGCTCTTCTTTTATTCCTGTATTTCCCAGTTTCCCTCTGGTGTTATTTTTCTTTAGCCTAAAGAACTTCCTTTAGCATTTCTTCTAGAGCAGGTCTCTTTGGCAGCAAATGCTTAGTTTTCCCTGATATGAGGACACCTTTATTTCACCATCATTCCTGAGCAATATTTTTGCTGGATATAGAATTTTGTGTTGATACTTCAGTTTCTTTCAACACTTTTAAGCTGTTGTTCCGCTGTCCTCTGTCTTCTATGATTTCTGATGAGAAATCTCTAATTATTTGAGTCTTTCTTCCATATACGGTGTTTTATTATTCTTTGCTTTGAAGATTTTTCTCTAGCTTTGGTTTTCAGTGATTTGATTATGAGATGTTTGGGCATGGTTTTCTTTGAGTTTACCCTTTTTGTGGTTGGCTGAACTTCTTTGTTCTGTAAAATTCATATATTTTTCCAAATTTGGAAGTTTTCAGTCATTATTTCTTCCACATTTTTCTATATTTATGTCTCATCCTCTGGGACTCCAGTGACACGAATATTATACCTTTTGATGTTTTCCCACTTGTCTTTAAGGTTTTCTCTGTTCTTCAGATGAGATCATTACTATCTTCATATTCACTAACTTTGCTCTTGATCTCATCCAGTGAATTTTTTATTTCAGGTATCTTTTTCACTTCTAAAATTTCCATTTAGTTCTTTTTATAGTTTGTGTTTTACTCCTTTCATTAGTGTTTACCTTCATCTCATGGAGCATAGTTAAAATAGTTGCTATAAAATCTCTGACTGATAATTCTAACATCTGGTTCTTAGTTGGCATCTGTTGATTGTTTTTTCCCTTGAGAATTGATCACATTTCCCTGTTTCTTTGTAAGCCAAGTAATTTTGGATCCTGGACATTTGGGGTACTGTGTTGTGAAAGTCTAGATCCTTTTTTTTTTTTTTTAAGATTTTATTTATTTATTTGAGAGAGTGCAGAGTGAGAGAAAGCATGAGTGGGGCAGATGGGCAAAGGGAGAGGGAGAGGCAGGCTCCCTACTGAGCAGGGAGCCCAATGTGACGTTGGGCTCGATCCCAGGACCCTGGGATCATGATCTGAGCCAAAGGCTGATGCTTAACCAATTGAGCCACCCAGGCGTCCCCTGAAAGTCTGGGTCTTATTAAAGTCCTCTGGAGCATTGTTTTGTTTTTTAAAGCATACGATCAACAACCAGGATAGATTCAGACTATAACTTCTGTTTCATCTTCTTTGGGTGACAATATCCATAGTTTTCAAAGTTTTGCTCTGCTGCCTTTGGTCTTTCTGGTGCACAGGACTTAGACCTGTTGGTAGATAGCATCTAGGGATCTACCTCTTCAGCTCCTGAGTGTGAGGAGGGCCCCTTTTCCCAGTTCTCTCATGAACTCGATGAGATTTCTCTTAAGTTTTTGCTGTATGTGCCCTCTGCAGGGTTCCCCAAATGGAGTTAATCTTCTCTCAAAGCCAGGACAAAAGAGGGGAAAAAAGTAACAGGAAATCATCCTGATATGGCTTACTTAAAATTTTATTTCTCCAGTCTGCTTGCTTTTATTTTACTTTGTAGAGTACTCAGGTTGCTGTTTTTTGTGTTCATGGGGAGAGATAAGCTCTAGTGGGTTTATTTCATTTTAACTGATCACATTTTGTTTTTAATTGGCATTTAAAAATATAGAAATGTAATTTTTAGATATCTGTGGCTTGAATAGGTTGTAGCCATTTTTATTTTCTGTTGGTAAAAGTTATATGATATTTAAAATATCAGATTCTATAATTGAAGAAGCCCTTGCTAATTTTATTTTATATTGCGTTTTTAATTTTAATCCCAATATAGTTAACATACAGTGTTATGTTAGTTGCAGGTGTACAATATAGTGATTCAACAATTCTGTACATTACCCTGTTCATCGTTGTAAGTGTACTCTTTAATCCCTATCACCTATTTTACCCATTCCCCACCCACCTCCCCTCTGGGAACCGTCAGTTTGTTCTTTATAGTTAAGAGTCTGTTTCTTGGTTTGTCTCTTCCTCTCCTTTTTTCCTTCATTCATTTGTTTTGTTTCTTAAATTCCACATATGAGTGAAATCATATGGGATTTGTCTTTCTTTGACTGACTTATTTTACTTAGCATTTATACTGTCTAGTTCCATCCTTGTTGTTGGAAATGGCAAGGTTTCATTTTTTTATGGCTGAATATTATTCCATAGTGTGTGTGTGTGTGTGTGTGTGTGTGTGTGTGTGTACACGTACACACCACATCTTTATCCATTTATCTATTGATGGACACTTGGAAAACTTGCTAATTTTAAATGTGGAAGGATAGAAAGCTTCTCTTTTGGACAAAAACTGCTCATTTGTACCTTTGTTATTCATTTAGCTAGCATAGTGGATTAAAATAGACACAGATACACATACCTTTTCAAAGAGAAAGTGTTGTTGAGAACGGGTTTGAAATACTAGAATCCGTCTTGTGTTGAAATTAGTAAAGTAAAGCTTGAAGTTTTATAACTTATGAAATAATTGTTTGAATTAGCTATCTCTGAAGAATGTAGAAAGGAATAATAAATTTTATCAGTACTTAATTCAAATTATGAGTTATGCCTTCTAAATTCATTATGGCTTTTCCTTTTAAAAACAAGTGAAATTTTGATGCATGTTTAATGATTTCATTCACATAAAGACATAAATTTAGTGATTTCACTTATAATAAGATTAGTTTCTGGTTAAATCATTCAGGGAAGTATGTTTAAGTGAATTTTTTTAAGATTTATTGATATATAAATACACATTGATATATAGATATGCATACTAATTTAAAAACATAATAAAGTTTGGAAAGCTTATAAGAAGACTAGGAAACTGTCCATTTTATACCTTTATGATTTTATTATAAAAAGGGAAATTTAATTTTTGCATTGAAAAACAATTTAGAGTGGTTTGTTGCAGCATTCATATATAAAACCTGTTTGTAAATTAAAGTGGCAAATTGGACTGTAGGGTTGTATTCTTTTTTTTTTTTTAAAGATTTTATTTATTTGTTTGAGAGAGAGAATGAGAGAGAGAGAGAGAGCATGAGAGGGGGGAGGGTCAGAGGGAGAAGCAGACTCCCTGCTGAGCAGGGAGCCCGATGCGGGACTCGATCCTGGGACTCCAGGATCATGACCTGAGCCGAAGGCAGTTGCTTAACCAACTGAGCCACCCAGGCGCCCTGTAGGGTTGTATTCTTTATGGACATTTTTGTCCAAAATGTCATACAAGTAAGAAGGTGATTACAGTTATCATTTGAAATATCTTTCATCTTTATGTGTAACATGGTTTGGATATTTGGTTTAAATTCGGGCTCTATTGTTCTTCCATTAAACTCTGTATGAGATTTATCACTTGGATTAAGGAGAGAATTGAGTTATAAAAATGGCAGACCTGAGTCCATTTTGAAAGCATTTAAAATGTACCATTATTTATTAGAATTGGAAATTTTTATAATTTTTGAAATTTACTTCCCTCTCTCCCTTTAAATTAGGTGCTCTGTGGATGTGTATAGTTTTAAACCCCCACTGCAAGTTGGAGCAGAAGGCCAGTTGGCTAAAACAGCTGAAAAAGTGGAACAGTGTTGATGTCTGTCCATGGGAAGATGGAAATCATGGCAGTGAATTACCCAACTTAACCAATGCTTTGCCTCAGGGTGCAAATGCCAACCAAGGTGAGTCCACAGTAATATTCTGCTCACTTTGTATCAACCTAATTGTGCATATATGCTTATAACAGTAACTCATAATATATGTAGGAAAATTATTTTGCCACCTAGAACTTACAGTAATTTAAGGCATTCATATTTTGAATATGAATGTATGCATTTTTAATTTTTATCTGATTCCTTTGTGTATGTTTGTCCATACTATCAGAATACGGAGAGATATTATACTTTTATGTATTAGTATGTGTTAAAATTCCCTATTAATTATTTAATTTTGGAAATAATTAAAATCATGGAATAGGGTGGTAATATATTACCTTGTAAAACTAAATATTGAGAGGCTTGAGAAACTGTGTGTTTTTATCTCTCTTGGTACACACCAATTCATATTGGGGTTGCTTTGTAATTTCATCATTAAAAATTGTTAGTTTTAATAATATAGCAAATAAACATTTATGACCGGGCTGGAGGGGCATGAGATTCTGTTGGCATTTGGAGTAGGAAAATTCTTTATTGTAAAGGACTGTCTAGCATACCTGTTCCCACCTGCTGTAAGCTAATAGTGACCTCCAATCTTTGGGACAACTAAGAGATTTTTCGGACATTTCCATATGTCCTCTTAAGGACCTGTGTCTCTCATTTCTATGCTGTTTTTTCAGCCTTTCCTTTTCTTTTGGACCCACCCAATTAGATGAAGTTCCTCTCATCTTCCAAAAAACCCCAAATCCTTCGTTGGCCTCATTTTCCTTTCCAGCTATTGTACTGTTTTCTTCTCTCTTTCAGAACCAAGTCCTTAAAGAAGTTAAATCTTACAAATAAAATTTTAATTCACCAATTCATGTCACTATTTTTGTGTGATTTTGTGCTCCTGCTGCCTTTTTTGGGGATCGGGGAGAGAGATGCTGTGGGGGATTTGACAGACTTTAAAGTTACGATCGGTGTAAGGTGGGAGTTAAATGACCCTGGAAGGATCCAGAATCGCGATTGTCATTCTGTATGTGCTGGCCCTATATGAAGCTGGTTCTACTAGAAGGAGGTGGACATTGTGTTGAGTATGAATGTTAGCATAGTGTTTTCAGTCTCTACAAAGAGAGAAAATGAGATGTATTACTCCATAGGGACTTGTCCAATCAAAAAGAAGTTTTAGGACTTGGAAAAGATCTGGCTTTGCTTTGTCTAGAGTTATTTGCCTTGGGATTTTAGTATTTGAAATCTGTCGTATCTTTATTGCCCATGATTATTTTGTTTAATAACTTCAAAGAAAATAAGTATACTCCGTTTCTTTTTTTCCAGAAACTTAGAATTTTCAAATTTAACAATTCAACATTTATTTCCTTCCTTTGCTAGGAAAGGGCATGCCTATATCTACATAGGTAATCTCTTTAATCTCCTTTTACTTAACTATAGTTGGAGGTTTCTCTGTGTTTCACTCCCCACCTAGTTTTTGGGACTGCCATCCTAACATTTTACAGTTTACTACTTTACTTTACATTTGGTTACTTTCTCTTTGATTAAACAGAAAGATTCCATGGATTTAGAGAGCCTTTAAGAAGATGTCCAGCCTCCAGATGAAATTTCATTTCATGTTTGGTTTGGTCGAGGCACATGAAGTCAGAATCTAGTTTCTAAGGGCAACGTTTCTCGCTATTGGGTGTAAAGGCACAGGGTTCCTGTTTTTAGCAGAATATCCACATCCTCTAGAGGGGCTGTCAGAAGAGACATCTGTACAGAGGGACACTGATGTTCGGCCTGCATACCTGTATTGGAATGCAGGGGAGAGTCTGTGGTAGCTAGCAAAGCCCAGCAACCACACCATTGCAGCTGGGTAGAGTGTGCATAGGACTCAGGCCGTGGGCAGAATTGGATGTGCTGGCACACTGGAGTGAATGTGAAGGGGAATCAGGCCTTGTCTTCGCTAAGATTATTTGTTAGAATTAATTAGCAACATTAAAATCCAGACTCTTTGAAAGAGTAGGTTTTTTTTTAATATACCAGAATGATAGCCAATTTTTTAATTTTAATTTTTTTATAAAAGAGCTGTTAGTTTTCCCCTTTTTACTTTTCTGAATTTCCCAAATTTTCTTTAATCAGCATGTATTAATGTGTTATATACTTTATTTAAAATTTGTGTATCATTTTGAAAATTTCGTTAGATAATCCATTTCTTTTTTCCATCTTGTTGCAAAACTAAAAAAAACTAGACATGTAAGATAAAAATTGGCCATAATTTTGATACTAATCAAGTTTTATCTTTGTAGTCATTGTCTATGTACACAACCTTTATTTACCATGTTATTAGAGACTTTCTTATATTTTCATTTAATTATTATTTCATTAGTATTTAGCTTTTTTTTTCTTTTTTGTTTTCTGTTTAGAGGAGCCAGAATATTTAACCTTTTTTGTTAGAATTGGTTTTATTGGCCTTTTATAGCTAATCACTGTTGAAAGTGTGGTGTGTTCCTGTACTTTTCTCTTTGCTCATACATACAAACATGTGAAAAGTTAAGTTTTTTGTTTTTTTTAATAAATGGAATCATACTCTACACCTTAATTTTATTATTGATACCACAGTGAGCCAAATTGAGAAGTAGAACTCTAATTTTTTAATACATGCATAATACTAAGTTGCTTTTTTAAAGTCTCCTAGTTTTAAATTCTGTTTCTGTGATTTCAGCTAAATAAAAAAAGCAAAATGACAGAGTCACTTAAAATGTATAAAATTTGGACTTGGGAATATTTAACCAACTGACAGAAGTCATGGAACCAATTTTCTGTTGGGTAGGAGTATCTCTACCTTGCTCAGCAAAACGGCCTGATAGGTTCAAAGCCCCTTAAATATAGGGCCCCCTCTTCCTATTTGCAAGGTGTGCATCTGTGCACTGGGCAGGGCCGTAGCAGAGACGTCAGTATTTATGCCTCTCAAATTATGTCATCATACATTTTGATACGTCTTGCATTCAAATATAGATAGGTCTAAGTTGACCTGAAACCAAGCTGAAGACTTCTCAGAAGACTTTCATAACAGCTGAAATAGCTGAATTTAGAGTGTGGATATTTATGTTTTGATCTTGACCGCCATTGCCTGGCCATGTGACCTTGGCAAGTCACGTCACTTCTCTGAGTTTTCGGTTCCATTGGCAGAATAGGGGAGTTGAACTCATCGCACTAGATGAGTTCCCAGAGTTCTTCTCAATTTGGTTATGTTTTGGTTTTTATGATTCCCTTTTTTTGTCTTTGTTTAGCCAAAGCTCTAGTTTGCTTCTTATTAAGTCTCAGTACAGTGAGGGGTGATACTAGAGCCAAGTAAAATACACATATGTAAGCATAGTTTGTTACCCTGATTTTCAGTTGAGACTTGGCTAAGGTTTGTGCCACAATTGAAGGTAAGTCTGGAGTGGGGACCCAAGGGGTGGGATTGCAGTTACAGAATTTGAACCATGTTATCCAGAGGGACTGAATAATCCCAGGAGTTGGGATGAGAATATTCTTTATTCCCCAAACATTTCTTTTCTCCGTCAGGTCCTGAAACTTGAATCCTCTTCGGAGTGTTTGCTTCTGCTCTTTTGTGATGCCCCGGCATACACTATGCTGGGGACATCACACCAGTCATGGAACCTGCCCAGGAGTCAGGAGGCAGCCTGTAGGGGCAAGGTAAGTGCGCTGGTTTGTTTTGTAGCTATGTTGTGTGGCTTTGTGAAATGTTAAATATATGCATTTATGCCCTTTGGGATATAAAGTGGCATTTAATCATTATATCCCAAGAAGCATAATAGTTTTAATTGTGCAAAACCGCACAATATAGTTAAAAAATACAACCAAAAGCACAACCCTTCTGCGTATCTTTAAAGGCTGATTGCATCTTCCTGAAAGGTTCCATGGCTGGTGTCGCATCTCTTGCATAGTGTTTGTGAGAGCTGTTGATCCCATCAGGGCAGCCCACCACAGCACCTCAGAAGTGGGGAGCAGTGAGTTTTCATGTGACTTTTGTGCCGAGTGCCTCCTCAGTGTATTTGGCATGGAAACTAGACTTGACACTTCTTTTTGCAGGATGCCTTTAACCTTAGCTTTGATGGCTGCAGAGTGTGTGTGTTTGATAAAACAAGTGAGTGGATGGTGGCTCTTTGGGCTGACTTGCCTCCTAGTACTTAGGACATGAGAGTATTCACCCTTCATCCTTCCGCTTAGGGGGTGCAGGACAGTGTGTGTGGGTGTGTTCATGAACATCTGGCCACAGAATGGTATGACTGATGGATTCACATGTGAATAATAGCTGACCTGGCTTTCTGAATTGTGGGAAAAACAGATTCATCGAACAGGCCGCATCGGACAGTGTTCACCCGAGCCATTGAGGCGTGCGATCTCCACTGGCAGGATAGCCACTTGCAGCACATTATCAGCAGTGACCTATACACCAACTACTGTTACCATGACGACACTGAAAACTCCCTCTTTGACTCCCGCGGGTGGCCCCTCTGGCATGGTAAGTGGCCAAACCGGAAAGACGTTTCCATGACTTACTTCTTTGTTTCGTTTCTATAGCATTATTGGAGTGGGAGGTGCAGAGTGGAGGGATTCAGTGGGAGATGGATGAATGCTTGGCAGTAGGAGCTGAGTGTTTCATTCAAATCCAAGTTCAGAAGTAGGTTCTTGTGTCTTTTTAATAGTATTTTGGGGAAAAACATCTTACTATATTTAAATGCTATTTTTGTAGATCTGTCTGACGATGGCAACTTTCTCCCCTTAACTTTTTGTTTTAGAACATGTTCCTACAGCTTGTGCAAGAGTGGACGCATTACGTTCTCATGGGTACCCCAGAGAAGCACTGAGATTAGCAATAGCTATTGTTAACACGTTAAGACGACAGCAACAGAAACAGTTGGAAATGTTCCGAACTCAAAAAAAAGGTGAATGTGGAGTTTGTTTCCATTGGAATGGGATTCTTGGTGATGACATCACTAGATTTTGTCCTCTCTTGAGAGAGATGGCTTTTAAAATGAGATCAATGGAGATGACCATTCATTGGGAATAGTTAATAGCTGATCTGTGAGAAATTTTAGGCACATTTTTCCTGGTTGAATGTTGTAAGAGATGAAATTTTTAAAAATATTTCTTGGGTTAGTTAATTTTTTTAGGGGATAGTTTTGTGTGTCTGAATTATTGAAAATGCCAGTCAACCAAATATCTTATTTTGTGAAAGTATGTTTTAATTCTAACAGTGAGGGGTCTGGGGCCAGACTGTCTGTGTTTGAATCCTAGCCGTAGGTCCCAGCTGGGAGACCCTAGGCAGTGACTGGAGCTCTGTGATTTAGATTCCTCATCTGTGGAATGGGGCTTAGTAGAAGACCTGTCTCTTAAGAGTTGTTGAGAAAATTAAACTAGTTAATCCTTATAAAGCTCTTTTTTAAAAGAGCTGGCACGGTGTGTAAGCACTCTAAAACATTTTACCTGTAACAGTTTGTACTTCAGGACATGGTTTATTTTAAGTGATCAAAACTCCTGGATTTTTTAAATTCTGTAAATAACATTTGATGAGCTGCCAACTGACAACACATTTTAATTTAACTTCGCTTTATCTTAGTTCACTATTTATCTTTTAAATTTTAAATAAGTACTACTGAGTAATAGCAATTGCAGAGAGTTTTATTACATGCATAAGCACTGACCAGAAAAAATGTATATATGCTTTTTCTGATTAATCGATGCACTTCTTGTTCCTTCTATAGGTGTAAATCTTTTTATGTTTCTTTGATTAGGTTTGTTTTTTCACTCTGGAGTTTTATTGCTTATTCAGAGAGATACTTTTAGTTGCTGGGGGATTTTTTGAGTCATGTTTTTGTTTTTAATCCTTCTGTGATTATACACACACCAAGGATACAGCTAAAATTTATCAGAAGTTGTTGAAATAAGCTGAAGGTTAAAGTGAGCTTTTGTTATAACTTTTAATACCATCTATATCAGACTTACTATAAATGTTAACTAACATTATCATATGTATGATGACAGAAACTTTTTTAGAGTTAAAATT
Organism: Callorhinus ursinus; assembly: GCF_003265705.2. Classification (NCBI taxonomy): domain Eukaryota; kingdom Metazoa; phylum Chordata; class Mammalia; order Carnivora; family Otariidae; genus Callorhinus; species Callorhinus ursinus. The sequence goes on along the minus strand of NW_027397085.1, from coordinate 14,745,167 downwards.
TGAACCAAAAAGGGGAGCTTAAATGGAATTGGAATGTGATATCCCTGGTGATCACTATTTTGTCCGTTTCTTCATGTTCTTCATAACATAACTGATTCCCATATGTTTGCAAAATATATTGCTTGGACCTTTGGAAAATTTTTCTGAAATACCCCCTCCTCCCAAATATAAACAGTCTATAGCCAGAAGATACCTACTTCTGGAAAGTATGAAGGATAGTAATATCCAGGCTAAGAGAGAGTGAGGTATTTTTTATATTGTAAAATTAAAGCTAGGTCATGATGATTATTAGATTAAAAAATCGTAAACTTTTCTTAGAAATGTTTTTAAAATAAATTTAATAAAGTTGCAATATCTAAGAAATGAAAAGTGTAAAAATGTTAGTTTGTGTAGGTAAGTTAGAATATATTTAAGTTAGACCCCTTTGTCTTTGAAACCACTCTTGAACCCATTTCTCTTTTATCTTGTGAGCAATGAAAACTTATTTCAGACTCTTATTAAGTATTACTGTGATTGCACCTCTCTACCTGTATCTTTCCCTCCCTTTTTTTGTCCATATTTAAAGAATAGGTTTTTCATAGCTGTTAAATTCCAAATTGCCATGACACTTATTTGTTATGTGGTCAAGATTAGTAAATATATACCTTATACATTTTCAGTAGTATTTGGCATTGTATGTCAGGTTTTGTTGTTAATTGAGATATAATTGACATAAAATCATATTAGTTCAGGTATACGGTATAATGATTCGATATTTATATATTTCAAAATGATCACCACAGTAAGTCTAGTTAATATGTCACCATATATAGTTACACAATTTTTTTCTTGTGATAACTTTACTCTTAGCAACTTTCAAATATGTAACACAGTATTATTAACTATAGTTGTCATGCTATACATTACATTGCCATGATTTGTTCATTGAATAAGTGCAAGTTTGTACCTTTTCCCCTTTGACTCCTTTCACTCACATCCACCCCTGCCTCTGGCAACTACCAGTCTATTCTCTGTATCCAGGAGCTTGGGTTTTTTTTTTTTAGATTCCACATAGAAGAGAGATCATATGGTATTTGTCGTTCTCTTAGTTCACTTAGGTTCTTGATTCTGAAAAAAAGTTGTACTCCTTTTTTAAAATTCATTTCTCTCGTTTCCATGTTGTTTTCACTAATTTTTGTGTGGAAAGAAAATAGAGGAAATACTTTATAAAATTTTCTCTCTCGTTTCCATCACTTAGTAATAGATTTATCTGTGTAAGTACAACACTTCCTTTCACCACACACACACACACACACACACACACACCCACAGACAGACACGTATGTCCCCTCCTCCCCCCATCAAACACATATATTTTGTTGTTCTGAGAGTAATACTCATGTTCCTTTTTTTATACTGGTTATGTGTATGAAGGCCAGTGACAGAAACCAAAGGGAAAGACCCTTTCAAGGAATATAGGACCCAACTTCTATAAATTTTAATACCTTGTGCCAGGCCATTCTTTATTTTTATGTACTGATAGTTGATAGTCCAAAACTGGAAGACTTTTAAAGGAATGTTGGATTCATGGAATGGTTCTTTAGCTATTTGTAAAAAGCCAGTTTTTGTCTTGGATATTTTATGTTGTATATAGATTTCATTATATTTTCCTTTAAGAAAGAGCTACTATTAGTAAACATTTGGATATAAAATACTGCATTCTTTACAACAAGGAACATATCTTAAAATATTTACAGCTTTTTTCTCAGGACTCTGTAATTTAACATAAGAACTTGAAAGTGCTACCATTCTGTGAAGAAAATGAAAAGGATACATTTCATCTAAATTATATGTTACCTTCTGCTGTAGTTCCCCTTTGTGGCAAAGGCCCTCTCTTAAATGGCATATAGATCCATGATAATGAGGCCTTCCATAGATGCAAGGGGAGTAGTTTAATGATCTCCATAGGGGAGTCCAGGTTGGACCCAGGTTACCGCTGCCCTCTGGTCTCCAGTGTAGATGACCCAGTGAACATTGACTCTGAGGGTATCTTCTTAATATAGTTAGCCAGTGATCATTCCAGGGGGTCTTCTCTGATGCCACTCTTGGGGAAGTGAGGGGAGTTGTCCTCACTTCTCAGATGAAAATTTGGAACTCATTTGTCCTCATACAACATCATTTAATAGTATAAGTAATAACGTTCACCCAGTACCTTGGGCACATGAATTGATGTTCGGGGGCTGTCCTAGAAAGTTGGCACCATTTATACTGATTTACAGATAGACTTTATGAACACAAAATAGTTAACATGTTGGGAATTATATGTACCTTTGTTTTTTTCATTAAAGAGGAATTGCCAATTGAATTCAGTACTAATCTGTTAGGATGACACTATTAAGTGGTAAAGCCTCTCTTCCTCTCCTTGTTTCCATCTCTCACTTCCCTTTTCTTACACAGAGCTACCCCATAAAAGCATCACCTCGATAACCAATCTTGAGGGCTGGGTTGGACACCCCCTGGACCCCGTGGGAACTCTTTTCAGCAGCCTCATGGAAGCCTGCCGAATCGAGGATGAAAACTTCTCTGGGTTCTCCGATTTTACAGGTAACACTGGTGGCATTCTCTCATGTGCTTTTCTCCCTTAAGCTCTGAGTGGCATTGGTCATTGTTTTTGTCAGTTTGTTTTATGAATCCATAGGGTTAATAGTACTTACAGTGAGCAGGGGAGCAAGGAAAGCGTGCTTTTGTGGAAGGCTTTACAAACTGGGAAAAGTCTTAGAATCGATAGTTGGCAGCATGTGTTAAGAACCTTAAAGATACTGGGCCCCTGGGTGGCTCAGTCGATTAAGCGTCTGCCTTCGGCTCAAGTCATGATCCCAGGGGCCTGGGATAGAGCCCTGCATCGGGGGCTCCCTGCGCAGCGGGGGAGTCTGCTTTTCTCTCTACCCTCCCCCCTGCTCATACTCTCTCTCTGTCTCACTCTCTCTCTCCCAAATAAGTAAATAAAAAATCTCTAAGAACCTTAAAGATACTTATTTTCTTCTAGCCAGTGATTCTGCATCTAAGAATTTATCTGCATTTATTGATTGTTTTTCAGCATCATGATTTAAAATAAAGATGTGTATCATAGCATTTAAAACTAGAAATTTGTCTGCATTAGAAGTTTCTTGTCACTTAAATGGGTTGTAGTCTCCTTTAAGAGAAGTATCTAATGTCATTAAAAGTGTTTTACATCACACATTCCTATAAAGCAGTGTTTTGAAATTTCTCTCTGCCTCTTGAGACTTAAGCATCATCCCTAAAATGACTGCCCATGGGCTGTGGATGGAGGTGTGGGAGGCAGGAAGGGTTGTCCCTCAGCTGCTCTCATGCCTGGGTGAACTCAGAGGATGAATTATATTGCACCTCCATAATTTCTCCTGTGGTGTTTGCCTTCATGGGTTATGGGTGCCCCAAACTCTTATCAGGACTGTGAAAGGTATGACTCTGACTTCCCTTTCCTTGGGAGTTTGCTGGTTAAAATTTGTTAACATTTCTAAGAGAAATACTTTAACAGAGATAAGAGAATGCTCAAAGAATCATTCCTCTTTTGGTAACTGATGACTCTTTGGTAACAGAAAGGACCTTGAAATTGGATTATATGTATGTTGTGTTCTCTGCTTTTCTCATTAAATTTCAACATTGTGATAATTTTTTTCTAATGCCATGCTTTAAAGACTTGGTACCTATTGTAGTCATGTAATTTTGCTCTTGTTTAAAGTCTTTTTTCACTCTTAAGTATTCTTACCATCTCTTCTTAGATTTGTAGGGTTTTTTTGGTGATTCATTTTCACTGGGAGAAAAATGTTTGTAAATTCTATCCCCCAAAACAAACATAACTGGTCATTCATGGTCATTTTAAAAGATCCTAGAAAACCATTATATAGTTCTCAAATAATTCATTTTTCAGTACTGGGTAAAATAAATATTCATACCTATCAGTACAGGCAAAAGTAGTATCTGAACTCTGATTTTGTTTGTGACATTTTACAGAGAATATGGGACAGTGCAAGTCTCTGGAATACCAACATCTACCTGCACACAAATTCTTAGAAGAAGGGGAATCCTATTTAACACTAGCTGTGGAAGTAGCCCTGATAGGGCTGGGACAGCAGCGTATCATGCCTGATGGGCTGTACACACAAGAGAAGGTTTGCCGGAATGAGGAGCAGCTCATTTCCAAGCTTCAGGAAATTGAATTGGATGACACACTGGTGAAAATTTTTCGCAAGCAAGCAGTCTTCCTATTAGAAGGTAGTGTGATAAAGAAGTTTTCCACTTGTTTTGCCAATTTTATTGAGGCACTAAGCTTTCTTTATGTCAGGAGTATTGCTTGAATGCGTTCAGTATGGTAGTTATTCTGATTGGTATGGTCTCTGAGTGTCATAGGAATGTTTACTATCCAAAAAGTAGTATCACTCAATCAAAAAGTATAGATGTTCAGATGTGTGTCATTTGATTTAAGTGGTTGTGTAAGATAGCCTGTTAGAAATGAGCCCCATTTAATGTCACACACTTTGAAAAGGACTGTTGTTATTTAGTCTGTGCTGTTACTGTGATAAATGCAAGTTTGATATTTAGCAAGTTATCGCTGGTAGCCATGTACCTGTTTGCTCGATCCATTAAATAATGAAATGGAAATTCATTGGCATTCCTCTGAATTATTATTATGGCTGTTACATGACATCTGGGTTTTGAATATGTCATTTGCACATGCTAGCAAAGGACTGGAGGCTGCAGGAATGAATTTCCACTGTGCTAATTATTTCAGAGAACTCATTAGGCATAGATTCACCAAGTTCAAAGTTTCGTGGACTCTCTAAGGCAAAGTCTAATTTTCTTCCTTTTATAGGGTCAAGAGCTGAATGGCCTAAGAAATTTTGGTTGGCATTATTTTTTTAAAGTGTTTTGTTTTTTGTTTTTGTTTTTTTCTGGAAAAGAGTAAGCGTAATGAGTGTAATAGCCTAATCTTTTACGCAAATTTAAGTGATGCCTAATCGGTAAAATTGCTTCTATCTCTTCAGTACGTGGCGTTATTATTGTGGGATTCTCTGGGATGGATAGGTTAATAAAGTGTGGTGTGTTCATCTTATATTCAGAACTGCTGCAATATGGGGAAGGGATTTAGAGAAAATAACATTTCACAACCTCTTTTATTTGTCCAAAGCTAAAGATCTCTTTGAAAGAAAATATTTTCATCAAATATATTATACATTTGTATGTTTTAGAAGTGCATTTTAAAGGGAAAATGTTACTTAAAAAATAAAATTAAAGGGAAAATGTTCTTAATATCATGCTTAATTTTGGTAAAATTCCTGATATTAATATTTTGAAGCCCTCACCTTAAAGTTTTTTTTCTTCTAAAGATAAAAAAAGCCTATGTTGGCAAATTTCAAGTGATCTTCATTCTTTCATTACTGTTTTGTTTTAGTTTCCTCCTATATAATTCCTTTTGATATAAGCAGTATATCGTTAGCCACAAACTCTTACTGCTATCACTGGCTCTTAGTAACCAACTTTTGATTGCCATTATATTGAGGGACAGGAAGAGTATGTGTGCTTTTCAGAGTTGATAGTGTCTGATACCTGTTTATCATTTGCCTTTTTGGATGTCTCCATGTTCATTACTCATGAATATTTTAAAACTTTTTCTTAGTTTTTGACTAGTGCATCTCTCCCCATTAAACTTTTTTTTTAACTGTGCTTGATGTGGAGTGCTTTTTGACTCACCACAACCTCTTTTCCTTTCCTGGTCCTGCTAGGGCTGTAGAAAGTGGGTAGTGCAGGACAGGAAGCAGTCCAAAGGGAAGCTGAGGGACCATTTCTATAAACTCCTGAAAATAAGCACTCCATGGTTGAGTTCACAGCACTGGGGCACCAAGTTCTTCATGTATTTACATTCTGGAAATTTCAGGGGCAAAGTTGTTAGCAGACACTAACTATTCTGAAATAAAAGATGCTAACTTTTTCTGAAAAAGAAAAAGCAGTAAACCCGTATTGTTGCTGTGTGTTAATCACTTTTGACCACAATACAATACTGGCATATTGCATCAGTTGGTATATTGGTAAAGCATTTCTGGGAGTTCAGGGATTACAGTCATTATTAATCCATAAATAATTCTGTGATCCCTGACTGAATATTTTTCTTTTTGGGAGGTGTCATAACGTTAAGTGTTGATTATGCATCCTGGGGTTTTTTGTTTGTTTGTTTTTGCATAGCATGAAAAGGTAACTTGATGATTTAAGGGAAACACTGAAAGGAAATGGAGGAGAAATGAAGAAAATGGATAATCTACAAATTTGCTATAATGAGGCCTTCAGTAAAATAAGAGTTAGTGTTTTAGTCTGCCCAGGCTGCCATAACAAAATACTTTGCAGAGTGGGTGGCTTAAGTTATAGAAATTTCTCACAGTTCTGGAGGCTGGGAAGTCCAAGGTCAAAGTGCTTGTCAGTTAAATTTCTGGTGAGCCCTCTCTTCCTGTCTTATAAATGTCTGTCTTCTCCTTGTGACTTCACAAGGCAAAGGGGGAGAGAGAGCAAGAGAGCTCTCTGATGTCTGTTCTTATAAGGACACTAATCCTGTTGGATCAGGGCCACACACTGTGAACTCATTTCACCTTCACTACCTCTGTGTAAAGGCCCTATCTCCAAAGTACGGTCACACTGGGAGTTGGGGCTTCAGCATATGAATTGGGGTGGGGAATATAAACATTCAGTTCATAGTAATAATAATTTAAAAATTTGGCTAAAGGCAGAACTATGATGCTATATCAACTTTTGAAGACTTTTGGGTCACTAAAACATTTTTAAATGTCTTAAAGATAGGAAAGGTAATAGATTTGGTAAAATTAGAAACATTGGATGGATTTTAGTTTGCCTAGGTAAATAAGATTTTATGAAAATATGATTTTCAAAGTACTTAAATAATGAGCAATTAAAAACACTAAACCAAAAATAAAATAATGAAATGTTAAAATAATCTCGTTAAAATGATCTAGACTGTATCGTGCTCCTACCCAGTGCCCAGTTCAGTAACTCCTCTCACCATTTCTTCTGAACTGCCATTTCTTGCATTCTAAACTCTTCGCCAGACTGATTTTTCTCATGGAAAACAAATGTATTATGTCCTTTGAGCAGCAGTGTCATGGTTCATAATTCTAGAAATCGTGAAACAGATGTTACCCAAAGGTGACATGGAAACTAATTTATTAAACACTTTACAGGAACTAAACCTCAAAGTACCTAAGTGGAAAGTAGTTGAACTAACCACTGTGGTTTCCTTTCAAAATTTATTTTAAAATTCGGTATCGCCTTTCTTAGGGGCAGCATTCCAAGAGCACACAGGGGAAGTTAGCACTGCCACCATGCCTGTCATAACTTACTAAGAAATGAATTTTGACAGCTTAAATGTAATTTTGCTTTTGAAATTGGTCTTTTGGAGCCCCCAAAATGGTAGATTTCCAGTTACTTTAATTTTATTTTTCTTTTGCCTATGGTGAGTATCAAATGGGTTACTAACTATTCTTTTATTATGAATCACTTTTTGAGAATTAATATCTATTTCTGCTTATTAGAAGCAACAGTGTTTAAAGTCTTTGTATTGGGATTTGTGGTTTAGATGCCTCCCATGAGGCAGAGCACTCTTTTCTGGAAACCCGGCTTGTCTGTGCCCATAAGACTGATTGAGTCCAGGGGCAGATTCCAAAGTTAAGCTGCAGAGTCATCTGTGTATTTGAAAATCTGGATGTTCAGATGTTAAACATTGAGAATGTTTCTTGAATTCAGATGTTTCTTGAATTCAGTGAGATGTTGTGCTTCGGAGGGTTTCTTTCTCTGAAGCAGTTATAATATGAAAAAGCTCTGCCCCCTAGTTCTGTGATTCTCATTTTAGCTGTGGTACAGTTAGTTGGGGGACTGTTCCTGAAATGAATTCAATATTGGCTACTATACCCTGTAGAATCATTTTTGACTAAGAATTGTATTTCTTTCTACTATGTCACTTTGATTACATTCTTAACTAGATCAGCTTGTATATGTTATAACTTTACATAAAAATTTTAAAAATATACTTTACAAGAAGTCTTAGTTCCTTTTTTAGGAATGTAAAATGTGTATGCTCTCTTCCCACAGCCGGACCATATAGTGGTTTAGGCGAAATAATCCATCGGGAGAGCGTTCCAATGCACACATTTGCCAAGTATCTCTTCACCTCTCTCCTACCTCATGATGCTGAATTGGCATACAAAATTGCACTGAGAGCGATGCGGTACGTATTCACAGCCCGGCCGGGCAGAGGCGATCCAGATTCCCCACGGGGAAGAATGGCTGTTCACTGACTTCTCCTTCATTTGTATTTCTTGTAGGCAGCAGAATAGCTAAAGAAACTATTTATGCTTCTTGGATTGTTATGGTGGTGGTTTGTTTGTTGCTTTGCTTGGCTTTTGTTTTACAGAAAGGGAAGAATTGTATCCTAGACTGCTTCGTACTTGTGCTCTTGGTGGCTTTTTCCTTATTTCTCTTGAAGCTAGAATTTGGGAATTAGAGAACAATTTTAGGCCAGGTTTAATCATAAGGGAGCACCGATTGAAACCTTCCTAAATAGTTGGTTGTTTTGAAAAAATTAGATTTTTGAAGCGGTGGTAAATAATAAGTATACTTGCCTGAATGTAGTAACTGAGGGAGCCCTTCACACCTGCTTTAATCCCACATTGCATCATTAGTGCGGGAAGGCCTTAGTATCACCAAAACACCTTTGTGCTCAACTGGAGGATGAGGGAAGATGGGGCCTGTGGCTAGGGTTGAAGGCATCACTGTTAGGCATCTTCCAGGACCTGCTCTCCACACTCTGACTGCTTCCAGCCCCTCCTTTACAATAATAATAATAATTAGAAAATGTTGTTCTCTGCCACTGACCTTTCCATTTTCACTTTCCTTTTTAAAGTCTATTCACCAAATATTTTTATCATGAATTTGTCTAGGTGAGTATTTTTTAATGAATTCAGGACTGTATTTTTCAATCTTATATGTTGCCTATTAAACCTTAAGAACCTGAAAGTCATATCCACCTTTCTTAAAACATGAGATTTTTTTCTTTTTTAAAAAATTAAAACACTCCTATGTGAAAGTGCAGATTAGATCCAGTTATAGTCACCAAAGACAAACCATGTACACACCCAAGAGCTTGAGGTGTTGGAGAATACTTTGATCCCATAGAATCTTTTCACCAGAGATTCTCTGTCTGCAACCAGTGTAGTGGATTCAAAAGAAATTCTTGTTTGTATGAGGGTAGTTTATATCTTTCAGGGGGCCTCTTTTCTATGCAGTGAGTGAGTGTGTGTGTGTGTGTGTGTGTGTGTCAGTGTGTATTGAGGCTGACATCTTTTAACTTGGCATTCTTCCCTTGGCACCATGAAATCTCATTAACCTATCAGAGAAACCTTGTGAAATTCTCATCTGTTTTTAAAAATACCCCCAAATAAATTAATAACTAACATAAGTAAAAATCACCCCCCACACCCACTAAATTACTTTATGCCCCTTGGTTTGTATTTTAGGGCACAGTTTTGTAAGTAAGTGCCTTCATTTTTGGAAGCTGAAATAGAAGTTGTCAGACAAAGACAGATACTCAGCTCTATACTTCTTAAATCTTAAGAGTTTTACTCCTGTTGTAAAGAGAAGAATGCTAATGTTATGGTGCCACCAGATGCTATTGCTATGACCACTGTAAAGTTGAAGGGTAAAGTGTGATAAGGTTTCTCTGTGATTCTGGCTTATGGGAAGGTATCTGTGAGGTGGAAAGGCTTGCTTTTCTAACACTCAGAAACTCATTTATGTTTGTCTTTGGTTGCTGCCAAGGCAGTTTGTTTATGGGGGATATCAGTGGGGCACTAGGGGATTATTTTCCACCTCTTTTCTTCTTGCCACGGCTTCTGCTAAAGGACTGCTGTGGAAGGGAGGTAGTGTGACTTACTAAAGCATCTTAAGGCACCAGGGGAACAGGCAAGAAAAGAGACCTGTAGCTTACTTGCTTCTTAGTCTTTCTGGAAGTGGGGGAAGGGTGGGGAGCTGGAAAAGGGTGTTTTTAGCACTCATTTTCTCATCTTTTCAGGGCTGTTAACTAGTTTCCTCTACAGCAACTCTGGAAAGATCTGCTGGTGAACACAGGAACATTCTGGGTTTTTTGAAAAGTTAAATAGCAAATTCACCAAAATTCTTATTACTTAATTGCCTGCCTTGCCACCCTTTAATGCTAACATCTCTTTGTCCCTAGATAAAAGGAAAAGAAAGTGAGGCATTTGGCCTGCCCGAACAGTAACTGCTCTTGGGTGGGACCCCAAGGCCAGCATCTCACCCTGACCTGACCGTGTTAATTCCTCTTGGTCCTTAGCTCTTACTCCCTAACACTGGTATACTTGAGTTAAGGTCAGTGTTTTGATGACTGTGAAGGAACAACTGCAGTTGTAGCTACTCTGCTAATCTCTTCGGTACTTATATTTGGAAGAGATCGCTAAGCATGTGCTCTGTTTTCAGTAATTGTTCTTTATTTGTCGACATATTCTTAATCAAAAGATAGATTGATTGAAATCAGAGATCACACTGAATTTAAGCATGGCTGTCAAAGCACAAATACTTGGATCATTTGCATTCATCATCTCTGAGAGGATTGATACAACATATTCTAACTATAAATTCCTAAAGTAATAAGGAACTAATTCTGCAGGAAGTATGAATCTATGGAAAGGAGGCCATTTTTGTTTAACTTCCCCCCTTATTTTGTGTTTTAATGAGTTAGCTTATCCATTTCAGCTATCCACTGTTCCCTGACTGTTGTAATCTCAGTCTTAAATGTTCACTTGCCTATGAGTTTCTGTTGGCTTTTACTTTTTATTGAGTGTGATACGATTCAAAAATTTTACAGTAGGTGAACATCAAATTTTGTTTCAGATCTCTTCAGTGTTCCCTTTCTTAATTTTCTTGAATATTGCAGTTTTTTGAATAATGGTAAAGAAAAGAAATCTCTTAGGTTTGAGTACTGAGCAATTAACAAGGTGTCTTTGGCATCCAGATAGCAGAGTGTAGCTGTACCAGCTCTTCCTGCACCCAGGACCTGAACAGTTTCTCCCACCATCTACCCACTTATCTGCCTTCTGACCAGATCCTGTGGCCAAGGGGATGAACAAAGAATAACTAGGAAGCAACTGTCTTGTCTTCTCATTACAGGTTACTAGTATTGGAATCTACTGCTCCGACTGGAGACCTCACCCGCCCACACCATATTGCGTCAGTCGTTCCCAACCGGTATCCTCGTTGGTTCACTCTAAGCCACATAGAATCCCAGCAGTGTGAGCTGGCGTCCACCATGCTGACTGCAGCCAAAGGTACTAGATTGTCCTGAGGCCTCATGGTTATTGTGTTAGTTTGCCTTTTTTCTTTTTTTAAAGGATTATGTTTTCTATCAAATTGTCAATAGTGATGCCAATGTCCAGATGTAGGGGATCCTTTTCCTTAGATGTTAGCCTGTGAGGTAGGATGGGTGCTGCTCACTTGAACCTGACATTTTCCTCTTTTAATTGCATCATTAAACTTGGTGCTGGCTGAGTTTAGGTTTAGTTACCACACCATATAAATGGTGGTTCAGGTTCAGAAGCAGATTAAAATGTTAGCTTACATTTTTTTTTTCCTCCCTGAAATATTCACCAAAAATATGTAATAGGAACTGGGGGGGCTTTTTGCTCTCTCATGTTAGTTCTGGTTAATATGTGCTTTTAGTCACCAAGGGTGTGTCTTGGTATATCTTTTTTGTGAAACTGTGATTCATAGGCATTTCAGTAACTCTGGGACCCTAAGTTGTAGTAACATTTGTGCTATATGTGAACATTTCAGGTAAATTAACTTGTGCTTTATGTTTTGTTTTGTTTCCTTTTTTTTCCTCGTGTGTGTGTGTGTGTGTGTGTGTGTGTGTGTGTGTGTGTGTGTTGTGGTTGTTTGATGTTTGGTTTGGTTTGGTTTGGTTTTCCCTTGTTTGTTGCAGGCGATGTTCGGAGGCTGGAAACAGTATTAGAATCCATCCAGAAAAACATTCACTCCTCATCCCACATCTTCAAGCTTGCCCAAGATGCATTTAAAATAGCAACTCTCATGGACAGTTTGCCAGACATCACTCTTTTGAAAGTGTCTCTGGAACTGGGCCTGCAGGTACGTGACTGGTGGTCTTTCCTGGGGCCCCAAGGACTGCTAAATAAAGGCACCATCTCAGGTTGTTTCTGTTTGGATATTTTGGTGCAGCCACGTGACTCTTCAGTGCACAGAACTGTTACACTTCAGGAGAGCACTGTGCTTCAGAGCTGCGGTCATTCCCAGCCGAACCAGACTGCTGCTTGAGATGCAGGGACTGTACTTTTAGAAGCCCTATTTTTGTCCTTCAATAAAAAAGGTCATTTTCTGAATTATAGCCTTAACATCACTGTTTCTCCTTTAGCGAATAGAGGAGATTATCTCTAGTAAGAGACTTAAGTGAAACTATCATGTATTAATCAGTTGTTAGGGTTAAAGTTTTAGAGGTAGTGTGAATTTTTATTGATGTTTGCATTTTCATAATAGATGGGCAATTATAGCTCCTTTTTATAACTCTGAGAATATTCAGTAAAGGAGGAGTGATTGGGCCAGGGTCCAGTTTTCACCTTTCCAGACACCTGCTTAGACATTTTACCAAGGACATTTTGAGTTAGTCATACAGATGGATGTTTGCTTCCTTATAGTTTCTAAAAAATAATTACTGTGTAAACCAGGGACTGAAAAGTTTATATTCTGACTTTTCTAAGGAATTCTCTTTTAACATTTGCTTTTTTTGGTCACCATTAAAAGCACTGAAAGAAATTGTTATCTAATTACCTTAAGTATGGGGAATAGAATGCCCTGATTAGATGATTAATCTGTTTTTTTAGTTATGGATTCTCCTTATGATGATTAATAAAGCTTAAGGATTAGATTACAGGAAAGTACACTTACCCTATATAGTACTGTACTAGCAGAGAGTATAGGGCATTGCATTTAAGCTACACAATGACATTTTAGAAGTTTCTTTTTAAAAATAAATTGATGCTAGTTGGCTTATTTTTGTTATCACTTGCCTCATAGAGGTATGATACAGAAAGACCCATTAATGAACTTTCTGGTTATTTGGAATTCTGACAGGTTTTTTTTTTTTTTTTTTTTTGATAAATGGCAGATTACTGAAAACTTAGTCCCTGCCTTATTCTCTCTAGGACCCAAGAAGGAATCCCACAGCACCTTTCTGAGGCTTTAGGCATGTCATCTCCTGGATGTTCTGAATGGGGGAAGCAGCAAGAGATGGATAGTTTTATTTGGGGATCTTATTAGAAAGTGAAAAACAAAATCAGATGACTCATGATGCCAAAAATGATTTCTTTCCGTAGACCTGGGGTTATCTTCATGATCACCAGGAAAAAGAGCAACCAGAGATTGAAGGGATAATTAAAATGATTATTTTAAAATACTTCTTTGCCAAATCAGGATTCCTAGTCAGAATTCGTTCATGAGAAGCCTCAAAAATCTAGAACCATGGAATTTGTTAAAGCTGAGAAGAGGGCATGGACTATGCTTAATGTTGCAGTCTAGCCCTTTCATTTTGCAGATGAGAAAAGTGATTAATTGAGCAACTTGCCCAGGATGCTGCATCTGGTCAGTCAACCCACCTGGAGTAGAATGTGGGCCTTCTGTCTCCTAGGCTGGGGAGCCATGAACGAATTCAAATTGATATGCAGAACTTGGCTCTAGATATGGCTCTCCATCCTTCTGGTAGCAGGGAATATTCCTAGTAGTTTATGCCTTGGGATGAATTGTTTTCCTTTTCCATTAACGTAGACTAATCTTACGAAACATTTTGTTATTCTGTCTTTATAGGTTATGCGGATGACACTGTCAACCTTAAATTGGCGACGGCGGGAGATGGTGAGGTGGCTGGTAACGTGTGCTACTGAAGTGGGTAGGTAAACTCTGGAGTGGGAGCTTTCCCAGGGACCTCATGGTCGGATTTAACTTGTCATTTACAAATATAAGAATGTTTTCTCTCTTTTACCTTGAATTCTCCAAGGCTCCTTGCTCCTCCTAGCAACCTACAGGGTCTTCCCTAGCCCCTGCCTTCAACCTTTAGTTATACACACTCACATTGTTCTTCTTCCAAAAGATCGCATTTGTGGGATTTCAGACTCTTTTAAAATTAAGTCACTGAGTAAACACTTTTTTTTGTGCTCTGTCACTCTTAAGGTGCTTTTGGTAACTTTTTGTGATAATCAGGTTTATAATTTTATATTAAAGAGTTCCAGAGTGAATCCTTAGTAGGGTGGAAACCACCTTTGAAACTAACTTGAGACTGTGGGTTAGTGGTTCAGTCCATTTTAGTGAAAATAATATGAAGCTATCTAGTTGTGCTGAGATTTTTCTTTATCGTCTGAGGGCATATGTCATTGTATCCAGCAGATAAATGATTACTGGGTGTGGTGTAGGTCAGCTTTCAGGTATGTGAAAGCTTAGGCATAGGAAGATCCTTCTGGTTGCCCATAATCTGCATTTGGTGAGACCATCAACCAACTGTTTCCCCTCTCTAGCAGTAAATCGGTCCCAAAGAAAACTACATTTCCAGTAGGAATGCCAACAAACAAAATGGTGGTTGCCTTAAATAAATGTTGGTTGAATTGTCCGTCTCCCTTCCTGTTTGCATCAAAAAAGGGTACACACTTCTTATTGAGAGGATACTGCCTCCTCAGTTTTTAGATCATGTAAAATCATTCTTGTTTTTTTCTTTTATTAATCTTAATGGCTTGTTACTTTGAAAAAGGGAAATTGGTCTTAATATAAAAATTATATTATTAAATTGTTGAAGTGATGCTTCAGTGAAGCAATACAAAGATAATACCAGTTGAAGAACTGCTGTACAACTTCCCTAACCCTGTACCAAGGTATATACCTAACTTCTCTTTGAGATTTTCGTACCTTCTCTTTAAATCACTCAAAGTTAGGCTTTTCCTATATGGCTCAGGCATATTGGGTCTCTGCACTTAAAATGGTTATTTTATAAAGATCTTGTCAGTTATTTCCAACATCTGAGTCATCCATAGGTCTGCTTCTGTTGACTCTTTTCTCTTGACGATGGTGCACATTTTTCTGCTTCTTTGTGTGTCTTAAATCATTTTGTATTGTGTATACTTGAAAGTTACAAACACACGTACCACATAAAAAGTCTGTATTTTGGTGAGAGTCGTAGTTTCTTCTGCCTCAGATTCTGTAGTGGGGAACTGACAGGAGGCCCCAGTGAACTAGAACTCATTAGCAAAAAGCCATTTTCTGAAATGGCAAAGCAGCACAGTGCAAATACCAGCTCCCGAGGAAGTTGATTACAGGAAGTTCATGTTCCTTTCAGGCATTTCCCTGAATAACAATCTCTAATGACCTTATTCTAAAAGGTTGCTCCCAGGCCCATTACCTTACAGGATTCTCCGGCCTAGCTCATGTCCTGTGCTGGTTAACCATGTAAGCATTGATTATGAGGTGGACATAAGGCAAGACCTCTGGGCAGCCTCCTCATCAGTAATAGGGCTTCTCTGTGTTCCTTGAAGGTGTTTATGCCCTGGACAGCATCATGCAGAGCTGGTTTACCCTCTTTACTCCCACTGAGGCCACAAGTATAGTTGCGACCACCGTGATGTCCAACAGCACCATCGTCCGCCTCCACCTGGACTGCCACCAGCAGGAAAAGCTGGCCAGCAGTGCCCGGACACTTGCATTGCAGTGTGCCATGAAGGACCCTCAGAACTGTGCCCTCTCCGCGCTGACCTTGTGTGAAAAGGATCACATAGCTTTCGAGACGGCGTACCAAATTGTTCT